>NW_022589787.1:604146-705157 GCF_004348235.1 Phoca vitulina | reverse complement strand
TTACAACTGTTAGATCTTCTTGTTGGATAGACCCTTTAAGAATGATATAGTGTCCTTCTGTGTCTCTTATTACAGACTTTAGTTTAAAATCTAATTTGTCTGATATAAGAATTGCTACCCCAGCTTTCTTTTGAGGTCCACTGGCATGGAAGATGGATCTCCATCCCTTCACTTTCAGTCTGGATGTATCTTTAGGTTCAAAATGAGTCTCTTGTAGACAGCATATGGATGGGTCCTGTCTTTTTATCCAATCTGCAACCCTGTGCCATTTTATGGGAGCGTTTAGGCCATTCACGTTAAGAGTGATTATTGAAAGATATGAATTAATTGTCATCATGTTGCCTGTGAAGACGTTGTTTTTATAGATTGTCCCTGTAAATTTCTGTTGTATATCACTCTTGGGGTCTTTCTCCTTTTATAGAACCCCCCTTAATATTTCTTGTAGGGCCGGCTTAGTGGTCACATATTCTTTCAACTTCTGCCCGTCGTGGAAGCTCTGCATCTCTCCATCCATTCTAAATGACAGCCTTGCTGGATAAAGTATTCTTAGCTGCATGTTCTTCTCACTTAGTACCCTGAATATGTCTTGCCAGGCCTTTCTCTCTTGCCGGGTCTCTGTGGATAGGTCTGACGTTTGTGATTTTCCTCCCTCTGTACCTAAGGAATCTCTTCCTCCTAACTGCCCTTAAGATGTTTTCCTTGGTTCTAAGATTTGCAAGTTTTACTATTACATGCCGGGGTGTTGGCCTGTTTTCCTTGATCTTGGGAGGGGTCCTCTCTGCCTCTAGGACGCGAATGTGTCTTTCATTCCCCAGATTAGGGAAGTTCTCAGCTACGATTTGCTCAAATACATCTTCTAGTCCTCTCCGTCTCTCCACTCCCTCCGGGATTCCAATTATTCTGACATTGGAACGCTTCATGGTGTCACTTATTTCTCTGATTCTATTTTCATGGATTCTGAGTTGTTTTGCCCTGGCCTCCTCTTTTCCCTTTTAATCTATTATATTGTCTTCCAGGTCGCTTATTGGCTTTTTTGGCTCAGTTACCCTAGCTGTTAGATTATCTAGATTAGATTGGATCTCATTGATAGCATTTTTAAGTTCTGCCAATTCACCTTTTATTTCTGCCCTTAGAGACTCTATGTTGCCATTAATTGACTTCTCCATTCTAGCCATTGTCTTCACAATTGCTAGCCTGAATTCCATCTCTGACATCTTGGTTATATCTGCATCCATTTGTAAATCTGCGGCATAAGTCATAATCTCTGAGTCTTTCTATTTTGGGGACTCCTCCTCCTAGTCATTCTGCTTATGGGTGTTTGAGGGAATGTATAGAGTCCAAATTATTGACCAGAACCCAAGCAAGATGCACCTGTTTTCTTGGGACCTTAGGGTTGTTGGCTTCTTGTTTTCCCAGCCTTTCTGCTGCAGGAGGCGCCTGCCAGGCTGTTACTCAGGCAACCCTGTTTGGGCAGAGTTGCCCTCCCTCCCTGTGGTGGGGGATGGGCTCAGCGGGAATCAATTTTTGGGGCTTTTGTTCTCTGGCGGCTTTCCGCGTCTCTTCCATGAGTCAGAGCAGAAGAGACCGTTTCCAACCCTCTGCCTCAGAGCAGAGAGAACGCAGTCTGTTCTTCAGTGAGCTCTCCAGGCCACACTGTCTCCGTTTCTGTCCGTGCTGCTATCAACTGCAGTGGCCTGGGTTGTGGGCCCCTCCACAGTGCTCCCAGTTCTGCCTCCAGGTCCGGGCATGTCTCTACCCTTTGTGCTTCTAAAACCACCAGCCGCTCCCAGTTTGTGGGCGTGCCTCCCCGCGCTGGGTTTCCACCTCGGGGGCTGCCCTAAAGTCCTTTCCCTGCCGCTACCAGTCTGCGAGTCTGTGCCCCGTCCCCAGTGCAGGAGGCTGTCCCTCACTGGCGGTGTAGGATCCCCATGGCCAGGCACTCTCCTGCTGCCGTTTATCCTCTGATATCTGCCCATGGAATCACAGCTCTCCACTTCGTACCTCAAAACCAACCTCCTGCGATATTCTGCTTGTAGAGATCCAGATCTTCTTACATCTCAGGCTGGTTTCGTGGGTGCTCAGAGTGGTCTGGTAGATATCCAGCACAATTCCTGGGACCAGTTGAAATAGGGTCCCCTACACCTCCGTCATCTTACCCCCCTCCAAAATACTCAATTTTAGAAGAGCTCTCATGTCTCTAAGCCCATTAGAATAGAACATGACAAAGTGATTTTTTGAATAATTTGGTAATACATACACAAACATGTAGACATATGCAAACCAGATCTTATAGCTTTCATTCCAAAATTTTAGCCATAAATCAGTATTACATAGTCATAAAATCTCACTGGTTTATCTTCACTTTCTATTTTCATTTCTATTGTGATTATGGCAAATGGAACAATTTAATGTTACCTTGTTACCAATATTTTTGGAGAAAACTTTAAAACATTTTTTTCTCTGATACGTAATCTGATGGAAGCTGTAGACTCCATTTTAGGCCTGTGACTGAGGAGACCTCTAGCAACTGTATGGATGTCTCAACCTATTTCAGTGGACAAAACATCCAGATTTTTACAAATAGACTTTCATTTACCTATTAGCCTTATTTATTGCTCTTGGGGGTTCATTAGTCCTTCAGAGTCCTCCATAAAGGGAAAGGGGACTGGGGCGCCTGGGTGGCTCAGTTGGTTGAGCATCTGGCTCTTGATTTTGGCTGGGGTCATGGTCTCAAGGTCCTGGGATTGAGCCTCCCAACAGGCTCCATGCTCAGCATGGAGTCTGCTTGTCCATCTCCCTCCCCCACCTTGTGTACTCTCTCTGTATCTCAAATAAATAAATAAAATTTTAAAAAGGAAAGAGGTCCTAAATTTCATGTTACTATAAGGTGCTGTGAGGCTAAAGTGAGAAGGGAAATGTCTGGCATGATGAACAATGGATGAAGGAGGTAGGGGTTTGAATGGAGACATATAAAAGTATTCAAGAAAACTGGTGGAAAGATCCAAAGCAGTAAATGGAGGAAGAAGGAGAAACTATGATGGGAAGGGAGAAGCTTTAGAGGAGCCAGTTTGGGAAAATCAAAGTTTCCCAAAGAGGCCAGTGAAATTCAAAATTATCCTTAGGAAAATCATGACAACAAGAAAGGAAGCTGACAGAGTTGCTAGGGCAAGTATATAGTCAGAAAGGCTTAAGAAGGGTATTTTTAGTCCACTGAGAAACTCCCATGTTTTTATTAATGGTAATGTTATACACTTATGAATAGAGAAACTTGGGCCTCTAAATCTGCCTATGTTTGAGTGAGACTTTAACCCACCATTTAGAATATACTCAAAATTTTAAGAATCAAACTCCGTTTTTACCAGCTTTGAATTATATTCATCTGGGTCAATGGTTTGGAGTCCAACTGGTCATAGATCAATCTGTCAGCAGCAAAGAGAAAGACTTCAAGGCTACATATTAGTGCCTTGTATAAGAGTATGGTGGGAGTCAGTGGATAGAAAAAATACGAGGAAAAATCAAGAGAAAGGGAGGAAATGGCTAAAATGACCTAATACGATTCTTGTTGAAGACAAATCAGGCTGATCAGACACTATCTGGTATATGATGAAAGATGAGAAACCTGATTGGATATTAAGGGCTATCAGACATGGAAGATAAGACATTCTTGTTACACTGTCTTAGCAGGGTTTTAGCTGAGGATTTTACAAGGAAGTATATGGATGGTATTTGGAGAAATTTCAAGAGCCTGAATAATGTTTGGTGAAGCAAGATTCTTTGTCACTACCAAAGGGATATCAGAAAACTATTCTACAATAGAGGCCCACACTCCTCAGGATTAAAGGTTTGGGTCTCACAACCAGATAAAGAACCACAACCAGACGATTTTATTGCTGAGGCATAAGAAATACAGAACAGGTGATAGAAAATTGTAGGTATAAATCCCAGCTTCAACCTAATGATGAGTTACAGAAAGGACTGTAATTGTTATAAGTATTTCCTCATTATTTGCTATGAATATGTTTGTGTGTATACATACATATCTTAAGCAATTATTTTTCTATACCCTCGTTTCTTTATCATGCCATATGGATGTATTGACTTTATATCATATATATATTATTAATTTACATCATAATATTTGTTACAGGATATAAAAAAAAATCAGTTAAGGACTTTCCCTTCTCTTCTGGTGAAGAAGTTAATGTGTTTTCTTTTATATGTAGCATAAATATATCATGTAAGGCAGAATCATAACCTCACTATTGTCTTTATTTGAAGACTTTGTTTGAAGGTGATGCATAGGTGTCAAGTTGACAAGGGTTTGACTTAATTTTATATGTCAACTTGACTGGACTAAGAGAATTACATTATTTGGTAAACATTATTTCTGAGTGTAACTGTGAGGATGTCTGAAAGGGATTACCATCTGGGCCAGTAGACTTTGTAAAGGGAACATCCCTCCCCAATGTGTGAAGGCATTATCCACTTTTAAAAAAGTTTTTATTTAAATTCCAGTTAGTTAACATACATTGTAATATTAGTTTACAGTGTATGATATAGTGATTAAACAATTCCATATAACACCCAATGCTCATCACAGGTGCACTCCTTAATCCCCATGACCTATTTAACCCATCTACCATCCACCTTCCCTCTGGTATTATCTACTTTGGTTTTTGTTTTTAATATTTTATTTTATTTTTATTTTAAGTAGGCTCCATGCCCAACATGGGGCTTGAACTCACAACCCTGAGATTAAGAGATGCATGCTCTACCAAATAGGCCAGCCAGGCACCTCTGGTATTATCTACTTTGAATACAAGGCCCAGATAGAACAAAAAATGAGAAGAAAGTAAATTTCTATCTTTCTTCCTTAGCTAGATGTTTATCTCTTCCTGCCATAAAACATCAGTGCTCCTGGTTCTGAAGCTTTGAAGCCTGGAACTTACACCAGTGGCCTGTTTCTTTTCAGGCCTTTCATCTGGGACTACAATTACACCATCATCTCTCTTGGTGTTCAGGCCTCAGAGTCAGACTCAATTATACCTCAGGTTTTCCTGGTTCTCCAGCCTACAGATGGTAGATAGTGGGATTCCTGGGTCTCCCTAACCTCCTCATCCCATTTCTATAAAAATCTTCTTTTTTTTTTTTTTTGTATGCGTGTATGTGTGTATGTATGTATGTATGTATGTATGTATGTATGTATATCCTATTGGCTTTGTTATTTAGGTGAACCTTGACTTATATCACTCTTATTACCAAAAGTATTCCTATAGGAACAGAATTTTAAGAATGAAGTTTCTGTAGTGGTTCTGAGGTTTCTGGAATTGTCTCTCTAATCCCATTAGATTTAAGGACACTAATGACCATATTTCAGGGAGTAAACAGAGCACTGATAGTCCAGGTTATAGACTGTTTATAGAGATAAGCAAAATATCTACATTAGATACTCTCAATCAGACACTTATAAGAAGCAACTAAATGACTCTGTATATGATACTTTCTTTTTTTTTTAAGTTTTTTTTTTTTTTTTTTTTTTGAGAGAGAGAGAGAGAGAGAAACAGCATGACAGGGGAGAGGGTCAGAGGGAGAAGCAGGCTCCCCGCTGAGCCGGGAGCCCGATGTGGGACTCGATCCCAGGACTCTGGGACCATGACCTGAGCCGAAGGCAGTCGCTTAACCAACTGAGCCACACAGGCGCCCTGTATATGATACTTTCTTACATTTTTGGAAAACTAAGGGATATAATGATGTTGGTTGGTCTTTCCTAATGTCCCTGGACAAAGTGCTAAAGGAAAGGAAGTGCTCAGGAATTGAATTATTGACTTGAGCTTGCATCAATGACCTAAGACCTTCCAGGTGTGTCTGAGGGAGAGCCTTATCTCCTGGCTGGGGTGAAATTGCAGAAAATCAAACTGTAATTGGCTGAACTTCAAGACAAATTAAACTCCCGTGCTCTTGAGTATCTTCTGTTAAAGTGAGGTCATTGAAAAGAATGGGTTCCTGTGATCTGGAATAAATATGTATGGGAAGACCCCGATTAAACTGGTGACACTGAGTCCATAAATTCTAAGTCTTTTTTGCCAATGAAAATGGTCTCCCCCACCCCAAGAGAAGTGGCTTCCCCATGCCCAGCAAAAAATGGCTTCCACAACTTCTTGTGGTAGCAGCCTCTGAATCCACAATGGTATCTGCCTTTCTACCTGCATCTGAGGGCATTAACCCTGCATTGCCTTATTAAATGGCAGTGGCCTACCTTGAGACCTATGACTAAACTCAAGTCCCAGCAGGCTCCTAAAGATGAGGTTTGAAGTATAACCCATGAGGAGATATGCTATACTCCAAAAGACTAATTGGGTTCCAACTTATATAAGCAGAAATCTGGGGAATATGTATGGGAATGCATATTAAGGTTATGGGATGATGGTAGAAGGAATATAAAGTTAGATTAGCTGAAGTTAATGGAATGGACCCACTAAGCAGATATTCTGCATTTAATGTTTCAGCTCAGAGAGATAGAAAGGGCTCTAATGGTTTGTTGGGCTGGTTGGCTGAAACATACATGAAAACATGGCCACCCTCAGTGAAATAGGAATGCCTGATCTCTTTCATTTAATATAGAGGAGGTTAGAGCTTAGGGAGATTGGAATGTTAGAACATATATTTAATTTAATACCTATTCACCTAAACTGGAAGGTTCCAGGAGACACACCTTTATCCATTACTTTGAGAAATAAATCAGGGAATGGAACCCACATATTCTTGAAGAGCTCTGTGATTGCTCTTCTCTGTAGCCCAGATCTTATGGTAAAATTGCAGCCACTCAATTGGATAAAAGGAAGTGGATCCCAGAGTGGCAGGGGCTAAGTAGTTTCCTTATCCCCCAAAGCACAGTAGGTATAATCACTGTAACAGACAGCAGAGGCAAAATATCTTTCAGAATAGTTTGACTAGTGTAAACCTATGGCTTAAGCTAATCAAGATGTTCCTATAAGGGAAAGAGGCTGCCTACTGATGCATCTGTGTAAGTAATAAAGTTCTGGGACAAGTGAACAAAAGCTTAACTGGAATCATAAAAATAGTCACAGCCCCTCGATTAATTTCTGGACTTCACAGATCCAGAACATCTTGAAGAGAGAAGTGACTTGGTCCCCTTGAAGAAGGACCTGGCACATGACCAAAAAGTTGTACTGTAAATCTTTCTCCCAGCTTTCAAAAAAAAAAAAAAAAAAAGCCTATGGCCTTTTAACAGGGTAGCTGTGCATAAAAGTAAAGGAAATAATCAGACCTTTCAGAAACTACTGGAATTGGCTCTGCACTGACACTGTTTCTAGGAGACCCCAAAAGGCCTCCAGGTGAATAAGAAATTTTGAGAATCAGGTGACTGATGATATTTAGCTCAGGCCCATCTTGCAGTGGGTCCAGTTTTTTATTCAGTTCTAGAATGTGTAAATCAAATAAAGATAATCAGTTTGTAGTATCACCTCATTAGTCCCTAGATGTGTAGACTGAGGGTTATTATGGTAGGAAATATTATACGGAAGCCATTAGAACTGCCTGTTCCTATGAAAATAGTAATTCAAATAATACCACATTCCTGGAGGGACTGCAGATATCTGTGTCATCATGAAGGACAGAAGATGCAGGAATGTTGATTCCCACCCATTGCCATTCAACTCTCCTATTTAGTCTATGAAGAAGACAGATCTTGGAAAATGACAGAGAATTATGTCAAGCTTAACCTAGTGACTCTAACTGCACCTGCTGTACTAGATGTGGCTTCACTGCTTAAACAAAATCACAAATCCCTTGGATCATAGCATGCAGCTATTGAATTAGCAAATACCTTTTTTTCCATACCTGTCCACAGTGCCCTCCAGAAGTGTTTTCTCTCAGGTGGCAAGGCCAACAAACATCTTTACTCCCCTATCTGAGGGGAATGTCAACTTTTCAACCCTATGTCATAACTTAGTTTTCAGGTATATTGATAGCCTTTCACTTCCACAAAATATTACGTGAATTCATTACATTGATGGCATTATGCTGATCGGACCTACAGAACTGGAAAATAAATGACCCTAGACTTAAGACATTGGCATGACAGAAGGTGAGAATAAATCAGCTAAAATTTAGGGGTCTTCTACCTCAGTAAAATTTCTGGGGGCCAGAGCTAGGTGGCTTGGCCAGATATTCTTTTTTTGTTGTTGCATCTGACCCTTAATAAAACCAGGAACAATGCCTGGTGGGACTATTTAGATATTGGAGTCAAAATATTCCTCATTTGAGGGTGTTATCTGGCTCATTTATCAAATAACCCATGGAGCTGCTAGTTTTGAGTGGGACTCAGATAAAGAGAAGACTCCACAAGAATTCCAAGATGAGGGGGGCCTGGGTGGCTCAGTTGGTTAAGCATCTGCCTTCAGCTCAGGTTATGATCCCAAGGTCCTGGAATTGGCCCTAAGTTGGGCTCCCTGCTCAGTGGGGAGCCTGCTTTTCCCTCTCCCTCTGCCTGCCACTCCCCCTGCTTGTGCTCTCTCTCTCACTAACTCTCACTTTCTGACAAATAAACAAATCAAATCTATAAAAAATTAAAAAGTAATTAAAAAAAGAATTCCAAGATGCTGTGCAAATTGCTATGCCACTTAATTCACTTATTACAGCAGACTCAATGGTCCCTGAAGTTTTGTTGTCAAATAGGGATGCCGTTCGGAGTCTTTGACTGCCCCTATATGTGAATGACAACACAAACAATACATTTAGGATTTTGGTGCTAGGACTTGCTATCATCCAAAGATAACCAAATCTTTTGAGAAATAGTTCTAGACCTGCTACTCCATTTATAGGGACTGAATGCTTGACAATGGGTACAAAGTTACTATGTGACCTGTGTTGCCATCATGAGATGAGAGTTATCTGACCTACCAAGTCATAAAATGGAACTGAACAACAAATCTCCATCACCAATAAATTTGGTGTATAAATAATTGGGCCTAGGCAGGCCATGAAGGTACAAGTAACTTACATGAAGCAGTGGCACAAATTCTCATGGTCCTTACTCCTGCTACACTACCTTGACTCTCCCAGCCCATACCTCTCATATAATGGAGAGTTTCCTAGCTATGATTATGTGGCCAATTACAGAAATACAGACTTTCTCATGAGTATTTCATCCTTACTTAGTTATGGTGCCTATATGTGTGTGTGTGTGCGTGTATATGCATAATAAGCAAATATCCATGTTTTCTATCCTCTCTTATTGGCTTATCAGGTAACTTGAGATATATTGATTATATATTAAGTATTTTCTTTATAAATTTTATTTGATTATGTTAGTCACCATACAGTACATCATTAATTTTTGATGTAGTGTTCCATGATTCATTGTTTTCGTATAACACCCAGTTCTCCATGCAATACCTGCCCTCCTTAATACCCATCACTGGGATAACCGATCCCCCCACCCCCATCCCCTCTAAAACCCTCAGTTTGTTTCTCAGAGTCCATAGTATCTCATGGTTCATCTCTCCCTCTGATTTCCCCCCTTCATTTTTCCTTCCTTCTCCTAATGTCCTCCATGCTATTCCTTATGTTGCACAAATAAGTGAAACCATATGATAATTGACTTTCTCTGCTTGACTTATCTCACTTAGCATAATCTCCTCCAGTCCCAACCATGTGGATGTAAAAGTTGGGTATTCATCCTTTCTGATGGCTGAGTAATATTCCATTCTATATATGGACCACATCTTCTTTATCCATTCATCTGTTGAAGAGCATCTCAGCTCTTTCCACAGTTTGGCTATTGCACACATTGCTGCTATGAACATTGGGGTGCATATAGCCCTTCATTTCACTACCTCTGTATCTGTGGGGTAAATACCAAGTAGTACAATTGGTGGGTCATAGGGAAGCTCTATTTTCAATTTTTTGAGAAACTTCCAGACTGTTTTCAAAAGTGGCTGTACCAACTTGCATTCCCACCAACACTGAAAGAGGGTTCCTCTTTCTCCACACCCATTCCAACATTTGCTGTTTCTTGCCTTGTCAATTTTTGCCATTCTAACTGGTGTAAGGTGGTATCTCAATGTGGTTGTCATTTGAATTTCCCTGTTGGCTAATGATGATGGACATTTTTTCATGTGTCTGTTAGCCATTTGTATGTCTTCTTTGGAGAAGTGTCTGCTCATGTCTTCTGCCCATTTTTTGAATTGATTATTTGCTTTTTTTGGGGGGAGGGTGTTGAGTTTGAGAAGTTCTTTATAGATCTTGGATACCAGCCCTTTATCTGTAGTGTCATTTGCAAATATCTTCTCCCATTCTGTGGGTTGCCCCTTTGTTTTGTTGACTGTTTCCTTTGCTGTGCAGAAGATATTTATCTTGATGAAGTCCCAAAAGTTCATTTTTGCTTTTGTTTTACTAGCCTTTGGAGATGTATCTTGGTAGGAGTTGCTGTGGCTGATGTCAAAGAAGTTACTGCCTATGTTCTCCTCTAGGATTTTGATGGATTCCTGTCTCACATTGAGGTCTTTCATCCATTTTGAGTTTATCTTTGTGTATGGTGTTAGAGAATGGTTGAGTTTCATTCTTCTGCATGTGGCTGTTCAAATTTCCCAGCACCATTTATTGAAGAGACTGTCTTTTTTCCATTGCATAGATTTTCCTGCTTTGTTGAAGATTATTTGACCATAGAGTTGAGGGTCCATATCTGGGCTCTCTATTCTGTTCCATTGGTCTATATGTCTGTTTTTGTGCCAATACCATGCTGTCTTGGTGATCACTGCTTTGTAATATAGCTTGAAATCAGCAACGTATTGACCCCAGCATTGTTTTTCTTTTTCAATATTTCCTTGGCGATTCAGTGTCTTTTCTGATTCCATACAAATTTTAGGATTGTTTGTTCTAGCACTTTGGAAAATATCATCGGAATTTTGATTGAGATGACGTTGATGGTATAGATTGCTCTGGGCAGCATAGACATTTTAACAATGTTTATTCTTCCAATCCATGAGCATGGAATGTTTTTCCATCTTTTTGTGTCTTCTTCAATTTCTTTCATGAGTGTTCTGTAGTTCCTAGAGTACAGATCCTTTACCTCTTTGGTTAGGTTTATTCAGAGGTGTATTATGGGTTTTGGTGCTATTGTAAATGGAATCGATTCTCTAATTTCTCTTTCTACAATTGCATTGTTAGTGTATAAGAAAGCAACTGATTTCTGTGCATTGATTTTGTATCCGGCCACATTACTGAATTGCTGTATGAGTTCTCGTAATTTCGGGTGGAGTCTTTTCGGTTTTCCACATAAAGTATTATGTCATCTGTGAAGAGAGAGTGTTTGACTTCTTCTTTGCCAATTTGAATACATTTTATTTCTTTTTGTTGTCTGATTGCTGTTCCTAGGACTTCCAGGACTATGTTGAACAATAGTGGTAAGAGTGGGCATCCTTGTTGTGCTCCTGATCTTAAAGGAAAGGCTCTCAGCTTTTCCCCATTAAGGATGATATTCATTGTGGGATTTTCATAGATGGACTTTATGACCTTGAGGAACATTCCCTCTATCCCTATACTCTGAAGAGTTTTAATCAGGAAAGGATGTTGTATTTTGTCAAATGCTTTTTCTGCATCAATTGAGAGGACCATATGGTTCTTTTCTCTCCTCTTATTAATGTGTTCTATCACATTGATTGATTTGCGAATGTTGAACCACCCTTGCATCCCAGGGATAAATCCCACTTGGTCGTGGTGGATGATCCTTTTAATGTACTGTTGATCCTATTAGCTAGGATTTTGATGAGAATTTTGGAATCCATATTCATCAAGGATATCAGTCTGAAATTCTCCTTTTTAATGGGGTCTTTGCCTGGTTTGGGGATTAAGGTAATCCTGGCCTCGTAGAATGAGTCTGGAAACAAACTTTTCCTCTGTTTCTATTTTTGAAACAGCTTCAGGAGAATAGGTATTATTTCTTCTTTGAATGTTTGGTAGAATTCTCAGGGAATTCATCAGGCCCTGGACTCTTGTTCACCTATCTCCTTACTGGTTATTGGCCTATTCAGGTTGTCAACTTCTTCCTATTTCATTCTTGGTAGTCTATAGTTTCCATCCATTTCTTCCAGGTTGCCTAATTTATTGGCATATAGTTGTTGATAATAATTTTTAATAATTGTTTCTATCTCATTGGTGTTAGTCCTGATCTCTCCCATTTCATTCATAATTTTATTAACTTGGGTCATTTCTCTTTTCTTTTGGATAAGTCTGGCCAGTGGCTTATGGACCTTATTAATTCTTTCAAAGAGCCAGCTTCTAGTTCTGCTGATCTGATCTACTGTGTTCTGGTTCCTAATTCATTAATCTCTGCTCTAATCTTAATTATATCTCTTCTAATGTATGACTTAGGCATCGTTTGTTGCTTTTTCTCCAGTTCTTTAAGGTGTAAAGTTAGTTGGTGAATTTGGGATTTTTCCTTTTTTTTTGAGAGAGAGGCTTGGATGGCTATGTATTTCCCCCTTAGGACTGCCTTTGCAGTATCCCATAGGTTTTGGACCAATGTTTTCATTCTCATTGCTTTCCATGAATTGTTTGAGTTCTTCTTTGATTTCCTGGTTAACCCAAACATTCTAGAGCAGAGTGGTCTTTTTCTATTTTTAAAGGATTTTATTTATTTGAGAGAGAGAGAGAGAGGAACAGCATGAGAGGGGAGATGGTCTGAGGGAGAAGCAGGCTCCCCACTGAGCTGGGAGTCCAATGTGGGAATTGATCCTGGGACCCTGGGACTGTGACCTGAGCCAAAGGAAGTCGCTTAACCAACTGAGCCACCCAGGCGCCTGAGCAGAGTGGTCTTTAACTTCCAAGTGTTTGAATTTCTTCCAATTTTTTTCTTGTGATTGAGTTCTAGTTTTAAAGCATTATGGTCTGAGAATATGCAGGGAATAATCTCAATCTTTTGGTATCAGTTGAGACCTGATCTGTGACCCAGTATGTGGTCTATTCTGGAGAAAGTTCCATGTGCGCTTGAGAAGAATGAATATTCTGTTGTTTTAGGGTGGAATGTTCTGTATATATCTATGAGGTCCATCTGGTCCAGTGTATCATTCAAAGCTCTTGTTTCTTTGTTGATTTTCTGCTTAGATGATCTGTCTATTGCTGAGAGTGGAACACTGAGGTCTCCTACAAATGACATATTATTATCAATATGACTCTTTATTTTGGTTAACAGTTGGCTTATGTAGTTGGTTGCTCCCATGTTGGGGGCATAGATATTTACAATTGTTAGATCTTCTTGTTGGATTCCCTTAAGAATGATATAGTGTCCTTTTGTGTCTCTAACTACAGTCTTTAGCTTAAAATCTAATTTTTCTGATATAAGAATTGTTACCCCAGCTTTCTTTTGAGGTCCATCGGCATGGAAGATGGATCTCCATCCTTTCACTTTCAGTCTGGATGTATCTTTAGGTTCAAAATGAGTCTCTTGTAGACAGCATATGGATGGGTCCTGTCTTTTTATCCAATCTGCAACCCTGTGTTGTTTTATGGGAGCATTTAGACTGTTCACATTGAGAGTGATTATTGAAAGATATGAATTTATTGTCATCATGTTCCCTGTGAAGACCTTGTTTCAATAGATAGTCTCTGTAAATCTCTGTTCTATATCACTCTTGGGGTCTTTCTCCTTTTATAGAACCCCCCTTAATATTTCTTGCAGGGCCAGCTTAGGGATCACATATTCTTTCAGTTTCTGCCAGTCTTGGAAGCTCTGCATCTCTCCATCCATTCTAAATGACAGCCTTGACAAATAAAATGTACTTGGCTCCATGTTCTTATTTAGTACCCTGAATATGTCTTGCCAGCTCTTTCTGGCTTGCAAGGTCTCTGTAGACAGGTCTGACGTTATTCTGATGTTCCTCCCTCTATCTGTAAGGAATCTCTTCCCCCTAACTGCCCTTAAGATGGTTTCCTTGGTTCTAAGATTTGCGAGTTTTATTCTTACATGCCGGGGCATTGGTCTGTTCTCCTTGATCTTGGGAGTGGTCCTCTCTGCCTCTAGGACACAAATATTTGTTTCATTCCCCAGATTCAGGAAGTTTTCAGCTATGATTTGCTCAAATATATCTTTTTGTCCTCTCCCTCTCTCCACCCCTTCAGGGATCCCAATAATTCTGACATTGGAATGTTTCATGGCGTCACTTATTTCTCTAACTCTGTTTTCATGGATTTTGAGCTGTTTGTCCCAGGCCTCCTTGTTTTCCTTCTTTTCTATCAATTTGTCTTCTAGATTACTAATTCGTTCTTCTGCCTTATTTACCTTAGCTGTTAGAGTATCTAGATTAGATTGGATTTCATTGATAGCATTTTTCAGTTCTGCCAGTTCAGTTTTCATTTCTGCCCTTAGAGACTCTATGTTGCCATTAATCGATTTCTCCATTCTAACTATCGTCTTCATAACTGTTACCCTCAAGTCCATTTCCAGCATCTTGGTTATATCTGTATCCATTTGTAAATCTGTGGCAGAAATCACAGTCTCTGAGACTTTCCTATTTTGGGGGTTCCTCCTCCTAGTCATTCTGTTGAGCGGTGGTTGATGGCATGTATGGATCCAAATGATTAACCACAACCTAAGGAAGATACACCTGTTTTATAGGGATCTTAGGGTTGTCAGCCTCTTGTTCTCCCATCCTGTCTACTGGGGGAGGGACCTGCCCCACTATTACTCAGACATCCCTGTTTGGGCAGAGTTGCCCTGCCCCCTGTGGGGCGGTGATGAGCTCAGTGAAAACCGGTTTTGGGGGGCTTTTGTTCTCTGGCAGCTTTCCCTGGTGGCTTTCCATATCTTTTCTGAGAGTCAGATCAGAAGATACCGTTTCCAACCCTCTGCCTCAGAACAGAGAGGTCACAGTCTCTTCTTCAGTGAGTTCTCCAGGCCACACTATCTCCATTTCTGTCTGTGCTGCTAAAAACTGCAGCGTCCTGGGTTGTGAGTCCCTCAGCAGCACTCCCAGTCCTCGCCTCCAGGTCGGGGCACGTCTCTGCCCTTTGTGATTCCAAAACCGCCAGCCTCCCCCAGTTCGCATGTGCAGCCCTGCCACTCCAGGTTTCAGTCCGTGGGAGGGGCTGCCCTAAAGTCCTTTCCCCATGGCTACCGGTCTGTGAGTCTGTGCCCCGTCCCCAGCATGGGAGGCTTTTGACCACTGGCGGTGCAGGATCCCAAAGTCTCCTTCCCCCTTCTGTTTCTCTTCTGATATCTGTCCATGGAATCATGGCTCCCTGCTTTATACTTCAAAACCAATCACATGGGATATTCTGTTTATAGAGATCCAGATATATCTTCTTACATCTCAGGCTGATTTCGTGGTTGTTCAGAGTGGTCTAGTAGATATCCAGCTCAATTCAGGGGACTGATTGGAATAAGGTCTCCTACTCCTCCCCCATCTTTTCCCTGGCCTGATTATATATTAAGTATTATTAATTTTTTTATTTTTTAAAAAAGATTTTATTTATTTGAGAGAGAGAAGACATGCGTGTGCATGCACACACAAGTTGGGGAGGGGCAGAGGGAGAAGGACAAGCAGATTCTTCACTGAGCTGAAGGCAGATGCTTAACTGACTGAGCTACCCAGGTGCCCCAAGTATTATTAATTTCAAATCATATTATTTCTTCAGAGAAGAGTAAGTATCATTCAAAGATGTTAAGTCCTTCTCTAGGGAAGGAGTTAGGGTGTTTTTTATTGTATGCAGCATAGTTTTATCATGTTAGACAGAATTATAATCTTATTTTTGTCTTCATTTGGAGATTAATAGGGTTTAATATGGTGGGTATAGGTGCCAATTTGTCAAGCAGTGGACATGGCTAATTCTATGTCAAGTTGACTGTTTTTAGGAAATCCAGATAGCTGGTAAAGCATTATTTCTGGGTGTGTCTGTGAGGATTTTTCTGGAGAGGATTAGAATTTTAGGCAGTAGACTGAGTAGAGAGGTCCTCCCTTATAATGTGGTCAGGTAACATCCACTCTAAATAGAGGGCCTAAATAGAACCAAAAAAGCAAAGGAAGGACAGATCACCATATCCCTTCCTGAGCTAACTGTCCATCTTTTCCAACCCTAGGGCATCACTGCTTCTTTCTCTTGGGGCTTTGAACTCTGGGCCTTACACCAGTAGTCTTCTGTTCTTAGGCTTTCAGAGTGGGGCTGAATTATTCTACTGAATTTCTTGGTTTTCTAGTTTGTGGATGGCAGATTGTGGGACTCTTCACCTCCATAATGCCTGAGCTAATTAACATATTAAATGTCCTCTTATATCTGTGCATGTAAGTATGTTTGTGTGTATGCATTCTCTCTCTCTCTTTTTTTTTTTTTAAAGATTTATTTATTTATTTATTTGAGAGAGAGAGAATGAGAGAGCAAGCACATGAGAGGGGGGAGGGCCAGAGGGAGAAGCAGACTCCCCGCCGAGCAGGGAGCCCGATGCGGGACTCGATCCAGGGACTCCAGGATCATGACCTGAGCCGAAGGCAGTCGCCCAACCAACTGAGCCACCCAGGCGCCCTCTCTCTCTCTTTTTTTGTCATCTATCATCTATCACCTATTCAATTTGTTTTTTGGGAGAACACTTATAGATTTTGGTAAGGAGAGTTCTGAAGAAACAATGACAAAAATAAAGCAACAAAATTTTAAATATGAGTTTTTAGAATTACTTCCTTGGTTCCTGAAATAGGTTATCTAATTTGATTTGACTTAAAAATGGTATGGACTTTATTTTCGGTACTAAAAAAAAACATTGGTAGTCCAGGGTGTGAACCATTTATAGACATATAGAAAATATATACATTAGATAACCCTAATAAACCATTCATAAGAAACAGGAATCATAACTATGTATGATACTTTCTAACTTTTTTGAAACTAAGGAATATAATGATGTTGGCTTATTCCTTCTAATGATGCTTGACCAAGTGTTGAACAAAAAGGATGAGCTCAGGGATTCAAATCATCAGCTTGGACATTGCATAAATATTCTAAGAAATTCTACATGCTCCTAAGTGAGAGTCCTCATCCTGGCAGGGCTGAAATTACTTAAAATCAAATTGTAATTGGCGGGCGCCTGGGTGGCTCAGTTGGTTAGGTGACTGCCTTCAGCTCAGGTCATGATCCTGGAGTCCCGGGATCGAGTCCTGCATCGGGCTCCCTGCTTGGCTGGGGGTCTGCTTCTCCCTCTGATCCTCTTCCCTCTCGTGCTCTCTGTCTCTCAATCTCTCTCTCTCAAATAAATAAATAAAATCTTTTTAAAAAATTGTAATTGGCTAAGTTTCAAGGCAAACTGAAATCCCAGGATCATAGGGGATCTATTGTTAAAGTGAGGACATTGAATGGAAACAATAGGATCCTGTATATAGGATGAGGATTTGTGGGGAAACCCTGATGAAGCCAGGGATGTCAAGCCCCGAAATTTAGATGAATGCTTTTTGCCCATGGAAGTGATCTTCCCACCCTCAGTGGAAGGGGTCTCCACAACCTTAGCTATAGCTGCATAACCACCCAGATGTTAACAGGCTCCTGATACACATGGGTATCAGCATTTCCACCTCAGTCTGAAGGTATTAATTCTGCATTGCCTGAGAAAATGGTAATGGCCTCTTCTGAGGCAATTGACACCTATGCCTTCACTTAAGTCCTAGCAGGCCACTAAAAGTAAGGTACAAATATGACCCATTAAGAGTTGTGTTATACAAGAAAAAATAAGTAAGTTTTTAAAATTTATACACTCAAAAGTATGAAGAATATGTGTGGGAAATTTGTAGAAAATTAGTAGGAGAGGATATGCTGCATAGTGGTAGGTGTCAGGCATTTAGTGAGAGGGAATTTCTATAAAAATAAAAGATAAACCAGGAATAAAAAGTAAAAATACTTTTTCTGATTCCAGGAGGCATGGAGTGGAGAATTATAGATATTGGCCTCAAAGTATTATTAAATTGTGCATCAAGGATGGGAGAAGCAATACGTGGTATTATTGGTATGCAGTTTGAATGTCTATGGTGATGGCATAGGTGTTTTGATGAACTCTCTGTTTCCCATAGAATAACCTGAATAAAGGTTGCTGATTTGTGATCTGTTGTGAAGATTTCTATGAAGTTTATATCAAGTTGCACAGCTTTAGATTGTAGAGCTTAGGAAACTGGCAATTTTAGTTCTCATTAATTGCAAGTCGGAAGGGAGAAAAATTAGAAACATTAATTTGAAGGGTTGTTACCATATATGGATGTTCCTCAAATAATTTAGGATTTATTTTTTTTAGGCTTATTTATTATATATATATATAGAGAGAGGGCATAAGCAAGGGGCAGAGGGAGAGGGGAAGCAGACTCCCTGCTGAGTGGAGAGCTGAACATGGGGCTCTATCTCATGACACTGAGATCATGACCTGAACTGAAAGCAAGAGTCTGACGCTTAACTGGCTGAGCCACCCAGGTGCCCCATCAAATAATTTAGGATTTATAAAAGTCTGGCAAATGTGTAAGACTGAACCCAAAAGAGTACATTAGAATTTTAGTGAAACAGTTTTTCTCTCTACAGTCACCACCTTTTTTTAAAATCAGAGATTCAAAGTTAGACTAATTTGTTTGCACAAGTTTAATCTGATTAAATTTTGCTAATTATTTACATAACTTATCAAGTGGTCAAAGTTGGATTTATAACTACCTTCTGGTACTACTCATTCTAATTTCCCTTTCCATTAGCAGCTACCTCAGATAGTCATGGCCCTTTACTGGTGGGTTGACTCAAATATTAATACCTTTTTTTTAATGTTTCAAAATTTTATTTAAATTCTAGGTAGTTAACATACACTGTAATATTTGTTTCAGATTAGTTGACCATGGAGTTTAGGGTCACTTTCTCAGTTCTCTATTCTGTCCCATTGATCTGTGTGTCTGTTTTTGTGCCAGTACCATACTGTCTTGATGATTACAGCTTTGTAATATAGCTTGAAGTCTGGAACTGTGATGCCTTCAGCTTTGCTTCTATTTTTTCAGGATTGCTTTGGCTATTTGGGGTCTTTTGTGGTTCTATACAAGTATTAGGATTGTTCTAGCACTGTGAAAAATGCTGGTGGTATTTTGATAGGGATTGCTTGAAATATGTAGATTGCTTTGGGTAATATAGATATCTTCAATTTCTTTCATTAGTGTTTTATAGTTTTCAGAGTACAGATTGTTTACCTTTTGGTTAGGTTTATTCCTAGGTATCTTATGGTTTTGGTTGCAATTGTATATGGGATCAATTCCTTTATTTTTCTTTCTGCTGCTTCATTATTGGTATAAAGAAATGCAATATTTTCTGTACATTGATTGTGTATCCTGCAACTTTACCGAATTCATGTATCAGTTCTAGTGATTTTTTTGGTAGACTCAGGTTTTCTATATAGAATATCATATCATTTATAAATAGTGACATTTTGACTTTTTCCATGCCAATTTGGGTAACTTTTATTTCTTTTTCATGTCTGATTGCTGTGGGTGGGACTTCCAGTACTATATTAAATAAAAGCGATGGGACTGGACAACCCTGTCTTATTCTTGACCATAGAGGAGAAACTATCAGGTTTTAACCATTGAGGATTATATTAGTTGTGGGTTTTTCACGTATGGCCTTTATTATGTTGGAGGTATGTTCACTCTAACCCTACTTTGTCGAGGGTTTTTTATCATGAATGGATGTTGTATTTTGTCAGATGCTTTTTCTGCATGTATTGAAAGGATCATATGTTTCTTATCCTTTCTTTTATTAATAGGGTGTATCACATTGATTAATTTGTGAATACTGAATGACCTTTGTGACCCAGAAATAAATCCCACTTGACTGTGGTGAATGATTCTTTTAATGTATTGTTGGACCCAGTATGCTTGTATTTTATTAAGAATTTTGGTATCCATGTTCATCAGGGATGGGACCTACAGGGATATTGGCCTGTAGTTCTCTTTTTTAGAAGAGTACTTATCTGGTTTTGGTATCAGGGTAATGTTGATCTCATAGAATGGATTTAGAGGTTTTCCTTCCTTTTCTATTTTTTGGAATATTTTGAGAAGAATAGGCATTAACTCTTCTTTAAATGTTTGTTAGAATTCTCCTGTGAAGCCCCCTGGCTCTGGACTTTTGCTGGTTGGGAGAATATAGATTTAATTTCTTTGCTGGTTATTGGTCTGTTCAAGTTTTTTATTTCATCTTATTTTAGGTTTGGTAGTTTATATGTCTCTAGGAATTTATCCATTTCTTCCAGGTCGTCCAATTTGTTGGCATGTAGTTCTTCATAATATTCTCTTATAATAGTTTGTATTTCTGTGGTGTTGGTTGTTATTTCTCTTCTCTCATTTGTGATTTATTTATTTGAGTCCTTTCACTTTTCTTTTGAATTCAATTAGCCAACATATAGTAGATCATTAGGTTCAGAAGTAGAGTTCAGTTATACCTCAGTTGCATATAATACCAATTGCTCATCACATCACGTGCCCTACTTAATTCCCATCACCCAGTTACCCCATTCCCCCACCCACCTTTCCTCCAGCAAACCTCAGTTTGTTTCCTAGTTAAGTCTCTTATGGTTTGTCTCCCTCTCTGATTTCATCTTATTATATTTTCCCTCTCTTTCCCTATGATCTTCTGCACTGTTTCTTATATTCTACATATGAGAGCAATTATATAATAATTGTTTTTCTCTAGGGAGCCTGGGTGGCTCAGTCAGCTAAGCATCTGCCTTCGGCTCAGGTCATGATCCTGGAGTCCTGGGATTGAGGCCCACATCGGGCTCCCTGCTCCGAGGGGAGTCTGCTCCCTCTCTGCCCCTCACCCTGCTCATTCTCTCTCTCTCTCTCTTTCAAATAAATAAAACCTTTAAAAAATTGTCTTTCTCTGGCTGACTTATTTCACTTAACATAATTCCCTCTATCTAGTTTTGCCCACATCATTACAAATGGTAAGATTTCATTTTTTGATGTCTGGGTAATATTTCATTATCTATCTATCATCTATCTATCATTTATCTATCTATCATCTATCATCTATCTATCTATCTATCTATCATCTATCTATCATCTATCATCATCTATCATCTATCATCTGTCTATCCATCTAATCTATCATCTATTTATCTATCTATCATCTATCATCTCTATCATCTATCATTTATCTATCTCTATATCTGTCTATCATCTATCATCTATCTATCATCTATCTATAATCTATCATCATCTATCATCTATCTATACATCTATCTATCATCTATTTATCTATCTATCATCTATTTATCATCTATCATCTCTATCATCTATCAATCATCTATCTATCATTTATCTATCTCTATCTATCTATCATCTATCTATCTATATCTGCCTATCATCTGTCTATCATCTATCATCTATCTATCATCTATCTATCTATCTATCATCTATCTATCTATCTATCTATCTATCTATCTATCTATCTATATCTATCTATCTATCATATCTATCTATCTATCTATCTATCTATCTATCTATCTATCATCTATCATCTGTCTATAGGTATCTATATTTATATCTCCACATCTTCTTTATCCATTCAACTATAAATGGACATCTGGGCTTTTTCCATAGTTTGGCTATTGTGGACATTTTTGCCGTAAACATTGGCATGCAGGTGGCCGTTTGGATCATTATGTTTGTATCCTTAGGATAAATAACTAGTAGGGCAATTTCTGGGTCATAGAGTAGCTCTATTTTTAAATGAAACTCCATACTCTTTTCTCTTTTTTTATTTAATTAAATTCAATTAACCAACATATAGTACATCATTAGTTTTTGATGTAATGTTCAGTGATTCATTAGTTGCATATAACACCCAATGCTCCTCACATCATGTGCCCTCCTTAATGCCCATCACCCAGTTACCCCATCCTGCCATCTACCTCCCTTCCGCAACTCTCAGGCTTTTTTTTCCAGAGTTAAGAGTCTATCATGATTTCTTTCCCTCTCTGATTTCTCCCCATTCAGTTTTCTCTCCCTTCCCCTTATGAACCTCTGTGCTATCTTATGTTCCACATATGAGTGAAACCATACGATAATTGCTTTTTCCATTTGGCTTATTTCACTTAGTATAATACCCTACAACACCATCCATGTTGATGTAAATGGTAAGTACTCATCCTTTCTGATGGCTGAGTAATATTCCATTGTATATATGCATCACATCTTCTTTATCCATTCATCTGTCGATGGACATCTTGGCTCTTTCCACAGTTTGGCTATTGTGGACATTGCTGCTATGAACATTGGGGCACAGTTGCCCCTTCTTTTCACTACATCTGTATCTTTGGGGTAAATACCCAGTATTACAATTGCTGGGTCATAGGGTAGCTTTTATCTATCTCTATCTTTAATGCCTTTTAAATAGGGTAGCTTTTATCTATCTCTATCTTTAATGCCTTGAGGAACCTCCATACCATTTTCCAGAGTGGCTGTACCAGCTTGCATTCTCACCGACAGCATAAGAAGATTCTTCTTTCTCTGCATCCTTGCCAACATGCCAACATTTGTTGTTTCCTGTCTTATTAACATTAGTTATTCTAACTGGTATAGGTGCTATCTCATTGTGGATCTGATTTGTATTTCCCTGATGCCAAGTGATGTGGAGCATTTTTTCATGTGTCTCTTGGATATTTGGATGTCTTCTTTGGAGAAGTGCCTGTTTATGTCTTCTTCCCCTTTTGTGACTGCATTTTTTGTTCTTTGGGTGTTGAGTTTGAAAAGTTCCTTATAGATCTTGGATACC
Organism: Phoca vitulina; assembly: GCF_004348235.1. Taxonomy (NCBI): domain Eukaryota; kingdom Metazoa; phylum Chordata; class Mammalia; order Carnivora; family Phocidae; genus Phoca; species Phoca vitulina. The sequence goes on along the minus strand of NW_022589787.1, from coordinate 682,369 downwards.
AGCCCTTTATCTGATATGTCATGGCAAATATCTTCTTCCATTCCGTAGGTAGCCTTTTAGTTTTGTTGATTGTTCCCTTTGCCATGCAGAACCTTTTATCTTGATGAAGTCCCAATGGTTCATTTTTGCTTTGCTTCTCTTGCCTTTAGAGATGTGTCTTGCAAGAATTTGCTGTGGCTGAGGTCGAAGATGTTCCTGCCTGTGTTCTCTAGGATTTTGATGGATTCCTGTCTCACATTGAGGTTTTTCACCCATTTTGAATTTATCTTTGTGTATGGTGTAACAGAATGGTCCAGTTTCATTCTTCTGCCTGTGGCTTTCCAATTTTCCCAGCACCATTTATTGAAGAGACTGTCTTTTTTTCCATTGCATATTTTTTCCTGCTTCGTTGAAGATTACTTGACCATAGAGTTGAAGGTCCATTTCTGGGCTCTCTATTCTGTTCCATCAATCAAGGTGTCTGTTTTTGTGCCATACCATGCTGTCTTGATGATCATAGCTTGAAGGCAGGCCTTGTGATGCCCCCAGCTTTGGTTTTCTTTTTCAACATTCCCCTGGGGACTAGGGGTCTTTTCTGAATCCATAAAATTTATTGGATATTGGATATTGGTCTATAATTCTCCTGTTTGATGGGGTCTTTGTCTGGTTTTGGGATCAAGCTAATGGTGGCCTCATAAAACGAGTTTGGAAGTTTTCCTTCCATTTCTATTTTTTGGAACAGTTTCAGAAGAATGGGTATTAATTCTTCTTTAAATGTTTGGTAGAGTTCCCCCAGGAAACCATCTGGCCCCAGGCTTTTGTTTGTTGGGATATTTTTGATGACTGCTTCAATTTCCTTGGTGGTTATAGGTCTGTTCAGGTTTTCTATTTCTTCCTGGTTCAGTTTTGGTAGTTGATACATCTCTAGGAATGCATCTATTTCTTCCATATTATCTAATTTGCTGGCATATAGTTGCTCACAATATGTTCTTATAATTGTTTGTATTTCTTTGGTGTTGGTTGTGATCTCTCCTCTTTCATTCGTGATTTTATTTATTTGGGTCATTTCTCTTTTCTTTTTGATAAGTCTGGCCAGGGCTTTATCATTCTTGTTAATTCTTTCAAAGAACCAGCTCCTAGTTTTGTTGATCTGTTCTACTGTTCTTTTGTTTCCATTTCATTGATTTCTGCTCTGATCTTTATTATTTCTCTTCTCCTGCTGGGTTTAGGCTTTATTTGCTTTTCTTTCTCTAGCTCCTTTAGGTGTAGGGTTAGGTTGTGTATTTGAGACCTTTCTTGTTTCTTGAGAAAGACTTGTATTGCTATATACTTTCCTCTTAGGACTGCCTTTGCTGCATCCCAAAGATTTTGAACAGTTATGTTTAAATTTTCATTGGTTTCCATGAATTTTTTAAATTCTTCTTTAATTTCCTGGCTGACCCATTCATTCTTTATTAGGATGCTCTTTAGCGTCCATGTATTTGAGTTCTTTCCGACTTTCCTCTTGGGATTGAGTTCTAGGTTCAAAGCATTGTGGTCTGAAAATATGCAGGGAATGATCCCAATCTTTTGGGACTGGTTGAGACCTGATTTATGACCTAGGATGTGATCAATTCTGGAGAATGTTCCATGGGCACTAGAGAAGAATGTGTATTCCGTTGCTTTGGGATGGAATGTTCTGAATATGTCTGTGAAGTCCATTTGGTCCAGTGTGTCATTTAAGGTCTTTATTTCCTTGTTGATCTTTTGCTTAGATGATCTGACCATTTCAGTGTGTGGGGGGGTGTTAAAGTCCCCCACTATTATTGTATTGTTGTCAATGTGTTTCTTTGCTTTTGTTATTAATTGCCTTATATATTGGCCGCTCCCATGTTAGGGGCATAGATATTTACAACTGTTAGATCTTCTTGTTGGATAGACCCTTTAAGTAGGATACAGTGTCCTTCCTCATCTCTTACTATAGTCTTTGGTTTAAAATCTAATTTGTCTGATATAAGGATTGCCACCCCAGCTTTCTTTTGGTGTCCCTTAACATGGTAAATGGTTTTCCACCCCCTCACTTTCAATCTGGGGTGTCTTTGGGTCTAAACTGAGTCTCTTGCAGAGAGCATATCGATGGGTCTTGTTTTTTAATCCAATCTGATAGCCTGTGTCTTTTGATTGGGGCATTTAGCCCATTTACATTCAGGATAACTGTTGAAAGATAGGAATTTAGTGCCATTGTATTGCCTGTAAGGTGACTGTTACTGTATATTGTCTGTGTTCCTTTCTGGTCTATGTTGCTTTTAGGCTCTCTCTTTGCTTAGAGGACCCCTTTGAATATTTCTTGTAGGGCTGGTTTCGTGTTTGCAAATTCTTTTAGTTTTTGTTTGTCCTGGAAGCTTTTTATCTCTCCTATTTTCAATGACAGCCTAGCTGGATATAGTATTCTTGGCTGCATATTTTTCTCATGTAGTGCTCTGAATATATTACGCCAGTCCTTTCTGGCCTGCCAGGTCTCTGTGGATAGGTCTGTTGCCAATCTAATGTTTCTACCATTGTAGGTTACAGATCTCTTCTCCCGAGCTGCTTTCAGGGTTTTCTCTTTGTCTCTGAGACTCGTAGGTTTTACTATTAGATGTCGGGGTGTTAACCTATTTTTATTGATTTTTGAGGGGTTCTCTGTGCTTCCTGGATTTTGATGCCTGTTTCTTTCCCCAAATTAGGGAAGTTCTCTGCTATAATTTGCTCCAATATACCTTCTACCCCTCTCTCTCTTTCTTCTTCTTCTGGGATCCCAATTATTCTAATGTTGTTTTGTCTTATGGTATCGTTTATCTCTCGAATTCTGCCCTCGTGATCCAGTAGTTGTTTATCTCTCTTTTTCTCAGCTTCTTTATTTTCCATCATTTGGTCTTCTATATCACTGATTCCCTCTTCTGCCTCATTTATCCTAGCAGTTAGCGCCCCCATATTTGATTGCACCTCATTAATAGCCTTTTTGATTTCGACTTGGTTAGATTTTAGTTCTTTTACTTCTCCAGAAAGGGTTTCTCTAATAACTTCCATGCTTTTTTCAAGCCCAGCTAGTGTCTTTAAAGTGATGATTCTGAACTCTAGTTCTGACGTCGTACTAATGTCCGTATTGAGTAGGTCCTTGGCAGTCGGTACTACCTCTTGTTCTCTTTGTTGAGGTGATTTTTTCCGCCTTGTCATTTTGTCCAGAGGAGAATAGATGAATGAGAGAACAAAATGCTAAGAGGGTAACAATGTCCCCAGAAAATATACTCTAAACAAATCAGAAAAGACTTTCCAGAAAGTGGTCGCTTTTCTGTTCAGAGAGTTGTTGCTATTCTTTTCTTCGATCTCCTATTGAGTTTGTAGGTGTTCAGAATGGTTTGATCCCTATCCAGGTGAATTCCTGAGACCAGACGAAATCCAGGTCTCCTACTCCTCTGCCATCTTGCTCCGCCCCTTTGTCAATGGTATTTTGATAGGGATTGCATTGAATGTGTAGATTGCTCTGGGCAGCATAGACATTTTCACAATGTTTATTCTTCCAATCCATGACCATGAAATGTTTTTTCATCTCTTTGTGTATTCCTCAATTCCTTTCATAAATGTTCTGTACTTTTTAGAGTAGAGATCCTTTACCTCTTGGGATAGGTTTATTCCTAGGTATCTTATAGTTTTTGGTGCAATTTTAAATGGGATCAACTCCTTAATTTCTCTTTCTTTAGTCAAATTGTTAGTGTATAGACATGCAACTGATTTCTGTGCATTAATTTTGTGTACTGCCACGTTGCTGAATTCCTGTATGAGTTCTAGCACTTTTGGGGTGGAGTCTTTGGGTTTTCCATATAAAATATCATGTCATCTGCAAAGAGTGAGAGTTTGACGCCTTCTTTGCCAATTTGAATGCCTTTTATTTATTTGTGTTGTCTGATTGCTGAGGCTAGGATTCTAGTACAGTGTTGACCAACAGTGGTGAGAGTGGGCAACTGTGTCGTGTTTCTGACCTTAAGGGAAAAGCTCTCACTTTTTCCCCATTACAAATTATATTCACTGTGGTCTTTTCATAGATAGCTTTTATGATATTGAGGTATGTTCCCTCTATCCCAACACTTTGAAGAATTTTTCAAGAAATGATATTATATTTTGTCAAATGCTTTTTCTGCATCAACTGAGAGGACCATATGATTCTTGTTTTTTCTTTTGTTAGTATGATTTATCACATTGATTGATTTGCAAATGTTGAATCACCTTGCATCCCAGGAATAAATCCCACTTGGTGGTGATTAATAATCCTTTTAAAGTACAGTTGGATCATATTGGCTGGTATCTTGGTGAGAATTTTGGCATCCACGTTCATCAGGGCTATTGACCTGTAATTCTCCTTTTGGGTGGGGTCTTGTCTGGTTTTGGCATCAAGGTAATGCTGGCCTCTTAGAACAGGTTTGCAAGTTTTCTTTTCATTTAAATTTTTTGAAACAGCTTCAGAAGAATAGGCATTTTTTCTTCTTTAAATATTTGTAGCATTCCCCTGGGAGCCATCTGTTCCTGTCACTTTTTTTTTTTTTTGGAGGTTATTGATTAGTGCTTCAATATCCTTGCTGCTTATTGGTCTGTACAGATTTTCTATATTGCCCTGTTTCAATTTTGGTGGTTTATACGTTTCCAGGAATGCATCCATTTCTTCCAGATTGCTAATTTGTTGGCATATAGTTGCTCATAATATGTTCTTAAAATTGTCTGCATTTCCTTGGTGTTGGACATGATCTCTCCCCTTTCATTCATAATTTTATTAATTTGGGTACTTTCTCTTTTCTTTTGAATAAGTCTGGCCAGAGGTTTATTGATCTTATTAATTCTTTAAAAGAACCAGCTTCTAGTTTCTTTGATCTGTACTACTGTTCTGGTTTCTATTTTGTTGATTTCTGCTATAATCTTTATTATTGTTCTTCTCCTGCTTGATTTAGGCTTTATTTGCTATTCTTTCTCCAGGTCCTTGAGGTATAAGGTTAGTTGGTGTATTTGGAATTTTTCTAATTTTTTGAGAGAAGCATATATTACAATGTACTTCCCTCTTAGTACCACATTTGCTGAATCTCAGAGGTTTTGAGCCAATGTGTTTTCATTCTCATTAATTTCCATGAATTTTTAAAATCCTTCTTTAATTTCCTGGTTGACCCCTTCAGTCTTTACCAGGATATTCTTTAAACTCCAACTGCTTGAGTTCCTTCCAAATTTCCTGTTGTGATTGAGTTTGAGTTTCAAAGCTTTGTGATCTGAAAATATGCAGGGAATAATTCCAATCTTTTGGTATCAGTTGAGACCTGATTTGTGACCAAGAAAGTTCCCTGTGCACTTGAGAAGAATGAGTATTCTGTTGTTTTAGGATGGAATATTCTGTGTATATCTGTGAAGTCCATTTGGTCCAGTGGGTCATTCAAAGCCCTGTTTCCTTGTTGATCATCTCCTTAGATGATTTGTCCATTGCTCTGAGTAGGGTTTTGAAGTCCCCTACCATTAATGTATTATTATCAATTTTGAGGTCCCCTGCTATTAAAGTATTAATAACTTTGGTCATCAATTGGTTTATATAGTTGGCTGCTCCCATGTTGGAGGTATAAATATTTATAATTGTTAGATCTTCTTGTTGGATAGACTGAATAAGTATGATATAGAGTCCTTCTTCATCACTTACTACAGTCTTTGGTTTAAAATTTAGTTTGTCTGACATGAGGAGTGCCACTCCAGCTGATTTTTAGGTCCACTAGCATGGTAAACGGTTCTTCACTTCATCAGTTTCAGTCTGGAGGTGTATTTAGGTCTAAAATAAGTCTCTTGTAGACAGCCTATGGATGGGTCTTGCTTTTTATCCAATCTGATATCTTGTGGTTTTTTTTTTATTATGTTATGCTAATCACCATACATTACATCATTAGTTTTTGATGTAGTGCTCCATGATTCATTGTTTGCGTATAACACCCAGTGCTCCATTCAATACATGCCCTCTTTAATACCCATCACCAGGTTAAAACATCCTCCCAACCCCCTCCCCTCTAGAACCCTCAGGTTGTTTCTCAGAGTCCATAGTCTCTCATGGTTGTTCTCCCCCTCTGATTCCCCCCTTCATTTTCCCTTCCTACTATCTTCTTCTTCTTTTTTTTTTTTTTTAACATAAAATGTATTATTTCTTTTGGGTACAGGTCTGTGATTCAACAGTCTTAACACCATTCACAGCACTCACCATAGCACATATCCACCCCAATGTCTATCACCCAGCCACTCCATCCTTCCCACCCCTGAAACACCAGCAACCTTCAGTTTGATCCCTGATTTAAAAATTCCTCATATCAGTGGGATCAAATAATACATACATTTCACTGATTGACTTATTTCGCTCAGCATAACACCCTCCAGTTCCATCCACGTCATTGCAAATGGCAAGATTTCATTCCTTTTGATGGCTGCATAATATTCCATTATATAAATATATACCACTTCTTCTTTATCCATTCATCTGCCGATGGACATCTTGGCTCTTTCCACAGTTTGGCTATTGTGGACATTGCTGCTATAAACATTGGGGTGCACGTACCCTTTTGGATCACTACATTTGTATCTTTGGGGTAAATACCCAGTAATGCAATTGCTGGGTCATATGGTAGCTCTATTTACAACTTTTTGAGGAACTTCCATACTGTTTTCCAGAGTGGCTGCACCAGCTTGCATTCCCACCAACAGTGGAGGAGGGTTCCCCTTTTTCCACAAACCCACCAATATCTGTCATTTCATGACTTGTTAATTTTAGCCATTCTGACTGGTGTGAGGTGTTATCTCATTGAGGTTTTGATTTGGATTTCCCTGATGCTGAGCGATGTGAGCACTTTTTCATGTGTCTGTTGGCCATTTGGATGTCTTCTTTGGAAAAATGTCTGTTCATGTCTTCTGTCCATTTCTTGATTGGATCATTTGTTACTTGGGGTGTTGAGTTTGATAAGTTCTTTATAGATTTTGGATACTAGCCCTTTATCTGATATTTCATTTGCAAATATCTTCTCCCATTCTGTTGGTTGACTTTTGGTTTTGTTGACTGTTTGCTTTGCTGTACAAAAGCTTTTTATCTTGATGAAGACCCAATAGTTCATTTTTGCACTTCCTTCCCTTGCCTTTGGCGATGTTTCTAGGAAGAAGTTGCTGCGGCTGAGGTCGAAGAGGTTACTGTCTGTGTTCTCCTTTAGGATTTTGATGGACTCCTGTCTCACATTTAGGTCTTCCAACCATTTTGAGTCCATTTTTGTGTGTGGTGTAAGGAAATGGTCCAGTTACATTTTTCTGCATGTGGCTGTTCAATTTTCCCAACACCATTTGTTGAAGAGACTTTTTTTCCATTGAATATTCTTTCCTGCTTTGTCGAAGATGAGACAACCATAGATGTGAGCGTCAATTTCTGGGCTCTCTATTCTGTTCCATTGATCTATGTGCCTGTTTTTGTGCCAGTACTATACTGTCTTGATGATGACAGCTGTGTAATAGAACTTGATGTCCGGAATTGGATGCCACAAGCTTTGCTTTTCTTTTTCAACATTCCTTTGGCTATTCGGGGTCTTCTCTGGTTCCATACAAGTTTTAGGATTATTTGCTCCATTTCTATGAAAAAAGTGGATGGTATTTTGATAGGGATTGCATTCAATGTGTAGATTGATCTAGGCAGCATTGACATCTTCACAATATTTGCTCTTCCAATCCATAAGCATGGAACGTTTTTCCATTTCCTTTTGTCTTCCTCAATTTCTTTCATGAGTATTTTATAGTTTTCTGAGTACAGATTCTTTGCCTCTTTGGTTAGATTTATTCTTAGGTATCTTATGGTTTGGGGTGCAATTGTAAATGGGATCGACTCCTTAATTTCTCTTTCTTCTGTCTTGTTCTTGGTGTATAGGAATGCCACTGATTTCTGTGCATTGATTTTATATCCTGCCACTTGACTGAATTCCTGTATGAGTTCTAGCAATTTTGGGGTGGAGTCTTTTGGGTTTTCCACATAAAGTATCATATCATCTGCAAAGAGGGAGAGTTTGACTTCTTCTTTGCCGATTTGGATGCTTTTGATTTCTTTTTGTTGTCTGATTGCTGTGGCTAGGGCTTCTAATACTATGTTGAATAGCAGTGCTGATAGTGGACATCCCTGCCGCGTTCCTGACCTTAGGGGAAAGCTCTCAGTTTTTCCCTATTGAGAATGATATTTGTTGTGGGTTTTTCATAGATGGCTTTTATGATATTGAGGTATGTACCCTCTATCCCTATACTCTGAAGAGTTTTGATCGAGAAAGGATGCTGTACTTTGTCAAATGTTTTTTCTGCATCTATTGAGAGGATCATATGATTCTTGTTCTTTCTTTTCTTAATGTATTGTACCACGTTGACTGATTTGCGGATGATGAACCAACCTTGCAGCCCAGGGATAAATCCCACTTGGTCGTGGTGAATAATCCTTTTAATGTACTGTTGGATCCTATTGCCTAGGATTTTGGTGAGAATTTTTGCATCCATGTTCATCAAGGATATTGGTCTGTAATTCTCCTTTTTGATGGGGTCTTTGTCTGGTTTGGGGATCAAGGTAATGGTGGCTTCATAAAACGAGTTTGGAAGTTTTCCTTCCATTTCTATTTTTTGGAACAGTTTCAGAAGAATGGGTTATAATTCTTGAAATGTTTGGTAGAATTCCCCTGGGAAGCCATCTGGCCCTGGGCTCTTGTTTGTTGGGAGATTTTTGATGACTGCTTCAATTTCCTTAGTGGTTATAGGTCTGTTCAGGTTTTCTATTTCTTCCTGGTTCCGTTTTGGTAGTTGATACATCTCTAGGAATGCATCCATTTCTTCCAGGTTATCTAATTTGCTGGCATATAGTTGCTCCTATGTTCTTATAATTGTTTATATTTCTTTGGTGTTGGTTGTGATCTCTTCTTTCATTCGTGATTTTATTTATTTGGGTCCTTTCTCTTTTCTTTTTGATAAGTCTGGCCAGCGGTTTATCAATCTTGTTAATTCTTTTGAAGAATCAGCTCCTAGTTTTGTTGATCTGTTCTACTGTTCTTTTGGTTTCTATTTCAATAATTTCTGCTCTGATCTTTATTATTTCTCTTCTCCTGCTGGGTTTAGGCTCTATTTGTTGTTCTTTCTCCATCTCCTTTTGGTGTAGGGTTAGGTTGTGTATTTGAGACGTTTCTTGTTTTTTTAGAAAGGCTTGTATTGCTATATACTTCTCTTTTAGGACTGCCTTTGCTGCATCCCAAAGATTTTGAACAGTTGTGTTTTCATTTTCATTGGCTTCCATGAATTTTTTTTTAATTCTTCTTTAATTTCCTGGTTGACCCATTCATTCGTTAGTAGGATGCTCTTTAGCCTCCATGTATTTGAGTTTTTTTCCGACTTTCCTCTTGTATTTGAGTTCTAGTTTCAAAGCATTGTGGTCAGAAAAGATGCACTGAATGATCCCAATCTTTGGTACCAGTTGAGATCTGATTTGTGACCTAGGATGTGATCTATTCTGGAGAATGTTCCATGGGCACTAGAGAAGAATGTGTATTCCGTTGCTTTGGGATGGAATGTTCTGAATATGTCTGTGAAGTCCATTTGGTCCAGTGTGTCATTTAAAGTCTTTATTTCCTTGTTGTTCTTTTCCTTAGATGATCTGTCCATTTCAGTGAGGGGGGTGTTAAGGTCCCCCACTATTATTTTATTGTTGTCAATGTGTTTCTTTGCTTTTGCTATTAATTGGCTTATATAATTGGCTGCTCCCATGTTAGGGGCATAGATATTTACAATTGTTAGATCTTCTTGTTGGATAGACCCTTTAAGTAGGATATAGTGTCCTTCCTTATCTCTTACTATAGTCTTTGGTTTAAACTCTGATTTGTCTGATATAAGGATTGCCACCCAGCTTTCTTTTGGTGTCCATTAGCATGGTAAATGGTTTTCCACCCCCTTACTTTCAATCTGGGGGTGTCTTTGGGTCTAAAATGAGTCTCTTACAGTCTTGTTTTTTTTATCCAATCTGATAGCCCGTGTCTTTTGATTGTGGCATTTAGCCCATTTACATTCAGGGTAACTATTGAAAGATATGAATTTAGTGCCATTGTATTGCCTGTAAGTTGACTGTTACTGTATATTGTCTGTGTTCCTTTCTGGTCTATGTTTCTTTTAGGCTCTCTTTGCTCTGAGGATCCCTTTTAATATTTCTTGTAGGGCTGGTTTCATGTTTGCAAATTCCTTTAGTTTTTGTTTGTCCTGCAAGTTTTTATCTCTCCTTCTATTTTCAATGACAGCCTCACTGGATATAGCATTCTTGGCTGCATATTTTTCTCATTTAGTGCTCTGACTATATCATGACAGCCCTTTCTAGCCTGTCAGGTCTCTGTGGATAGGTCTGTTGCTAATCTAAATTTTCTACCATTTGAGGTTACAGATCTCTTGTCCCGAGCTGCTTTCAGGATTTTCTCTTTGTCTCTGAGACTCGTAAGTTTTAGTCTTAGATGTTGGGGTATTGACCTGTTTCTATTGATTTTGAGGGGGGTTCTCTGTGTCTCCTGGATTTTGATGCCTGTTTCTTTCCCCAAATTAGGGAAGTTCTCTGCTATAATTTGCTCCAGTATACTTTCTGCCCCTCTCTCTCTTTCTTCCTCTTCTAGGATCCCAATTATTTTAATATTGTTTCATCTTATGGTATCACTTATCTCTCTTATTCTGCCCTCGTGGTCTAGTAGTTGTTCATCTCTCTTTCTCAGCTTCTTTATTCTCCATCATTTGGTGTCCTATGTCACTAATTCTCTCTTCTCCCTCATTTATCCTAGCAGTTAGAGTCTCCATTTTTTTATTGCACCTCATTTATAGCGTTTTTGTTTTCGACTTGGCTAGATTTTAGTTCTTTTATTTCTCCAGAAAGGGTTTCTCTAATATCTTCAGTGCTTTTTTCAAGGCCAGCTAGTATCTTTATAGTCGTCATTCTGAACTCTAGTTCCAACATCTTACTAATGTCCGTATTGATTAGGTCCCTGGCAGTCGGTACTGCCTCTTGTTCTTTTTTGTGAGGTGATTTTTTCTGTCTTGTCATTTTGTCAGAGGAGAATAGATGAATGAGAGAACAAAATGCTAACAGGGTAACAACAACCCCAGAAAAATATACACTAAACAAATCAGAAGAGACCTGAAACCAGGGGGAAATAAAGGGAAAGAAAGAAAAAAGAAAGGGAAAGAAAGAAAAAAAAAAAGAGATAAATAAATATGATCAAATACGAACAGGCTGGTGCATAGATCAGTGTCACACACTAGATTTTGGGTCGTATTTTGGTCTGTTAGAAGAACGTGCCTTCCAAAATTTTAAAAAAAGGGAAACTTATATATGTACAAAAATAAGGGTAAATACGATGAAAGGATGGAATATGAATGTAAAGATGAAAATTATAAAAGATTTTTTAAAAGGAATTGATAGATAAGAAGTTGGTTGAAAAAAGAAAGAAGAGGAATTAAAAAAAAAAAGGAGAGATATCAAGCAGGAGACTAGAAAATAGCCATACACTAGAGATTTAGGGTATATTTTGGTCTTTTAGAAGAAACTGTATCCCAAAATTTTAAAGAGAGAACAACTTATATATATACACCAAAAATAAGGTTAACTACTATGAAGGTCTAGAATATGAGTCTAAAAATGAAAAATAAAAAAGATTTTTAAAAAAGGTATTTATAAGATATTGGTGAAAAAAGGAAAAAGAAAAATTTAAAAAATGAAAAAGAAAAAAAAGAAAATTAAATAAATTAACTTTTAAAGACTAAAGAATCAGGGGGAAAAAAGCCATGAATTCTATGTGCTGTATTCCCCTAGTGCTAGCATTCTGCTGTTCTCATTGATAGTAAACTTGGTCTTGGCTGGCTGTTCTTGCTGATCTTCTGGGGGAGGGCCTGTTGCCATGGTTCTCAAATGTCTTAGCCGGAAGGCGGAATCGCCCCGCCCTTGCCAGGCCGGGCTAAATAATCTGCTTGGGTTTGCTCTCAGTAGCTTTTGTTCCTTGCAAGCTTTCCATACAACTTTGGAGGACGAGAGTGAAAATGGTGGCCTCCCAATCTCTGCCCTGGAGGAGCCGAGAACTTGGGGCCCCGCTCCTCAGTGAGCCCCCAGAGAAAAGCAATCAATCACTCCCGTCTCCCCGGTCTCTGGCCGCACTCCGTGCTCATCCGGCCTGTGACCAAGCACTTCTATCTCTGGCACATGACCCCGTGTGGAGTCTCCAAACCCAGCAGATTCCTGCAGTGCGCTCCTGCACCATTCCTCCCCGGGGAAAGAAGGGGAGTCTCCCCAGATCTGCCACTTGTTTGGTCTTTGCTGGAGGAGCAGTGGCCTGAGTGTGCCCCAGATCACAGTTTATGGCAACCCTGAGCTGAGAGCTCACTCCTCGGCTCCGTCTTTGCAGCCGGCTTCCCCACTCCAATACCTGGGAACTCTGCTGCATTTAGGCACCCCCGGTCTTTCTGTGACCCTGAGGGTCCTGAGGCCACACTCTTCCCAGCGGGATTCCACCCCCCGCTTAGCACTGGAGTGATGTCCCTCAGAGGAGCAGACTTCTAAAAGTTCTGATTTTGTGCTCTGCTGCTCTATCACTTGCCGGTAGTGGCTGACGGAGGCCCCCTCCCCCGCTGTCTACCTTCCTGAATATCACCTTGGATTCATTTCTCCGCATGTCCTACCTTCCAGAAAGTGGTCGCTTTTCTGTTCATAGATTTGCTGCTATTCTTTTTCAATCTCCTGTTGAGTTCGTAGGTGCTCAGAATGGTTTGATCCCTATCAAGCTGAAGTCCTGGGACCAGATGAAATTTAGGTGTCCTACTCTGCTGCCATCTTGCTCTTCCTCAATTTATCCCTTTAAATAGAATGCATCTCACTCTTGTTAAGGAGGGATAGGACAGATTCAGTAAGACGAGTTAGGATGTTCCTTTTTCTTTGTTTTCTTCTGGTCTAAGCATCTGACACCCTCAGGAGTCTGGAAATTGAAAATGTCCTGATATCTTGTGTTTTTTGATTGGAGCATTTAGCCCATTTACATTCAGAGTAACTATTGAAAGATATGAATTTAGTGTCATTGTATTGCCTGTAAAGTCCCTGTTTCTGTAGATTTTCTCTGTTTCTTTCTGGTCTGTGTTACTTTTGGGGTCTCTCTTTGCTTACAGGATCCCCCCTAATATTTCTTGCAGGGCTGGCTTGGTGGTCACATAGTCTTTCAGTTTCTGTCTGTCCTGGAAGCTTTATCTCTCTCCTTCCATTTTGAATGACAGCCTTGTTGGATAAAGAATTCTTGGCTGCATGATCTTGTCATTTAGTACCCTGAATATATCATGCTAGCCCTTTCTGGCCTGCTAGGTTTCTGTGGATAGGTCTGATGTTAGTCTGATGCTTCTCCCTCTGTGCGTAAGGAATCTCCTGTCTTGAGCTTCTCTCAGTATGGCCTATTTTTCTCTTAAATTAGCAAGCTTCACTATTATATTTTGGGATGTTGATCTATTTTTATTGATTTTTGAAGGAGTCCACTCTGCCTCTTGGACATGAATACTTGTTTCCTTCCCCAGATTAGCAATGTTCTCAGCTATGATTTGCTCAAATATACCTTCTGACCCCCTCTCTCTCTCTTCCCCCTCAGGCACAACAATAATTCTGGCATTTGTTCATTTCAAAGCATCATTAAATTCTTGAAGCCTTTCTTCATGGGCTCTTAGTTTTCTTTCTCTCTTTTCCTCAGTTTCCTTCCTTTCTATCAGCCTGTCTTCTATATCACTTAGTTTGTCTTCTGCCTCGTTCACCCTAGCTGTTAGAGCATCCAACTTAGACTGCATCTCAGTTATAGCATTTTTAAGTTCGGCCTGATTAGATCTCATTTCTACACTTAGAGAGTATCTACTGTCTTTTATGCTTTTTTCAAGCCCAGCTATTAACTTTATAACTACTATCCTGAATTCCATCTCTGACATCTTATTTATATCCATATTGATTTGCTCTGTGGCAGAGAATATCACCTCTGGTTCTTTATTTTGTGGTGAATTCCTCCTTCTAGTCATTTTGCCCAAAGAGGAATGGGTGAACAAGTGAGCAGATTCCAAAATATCAACCCCGACCCAAGCAAAATACACTCTAGACAACTCCAAAATGATCGGAGACCAAAACAGAAAAGCAAACAAAAAGCAAAACAGAACAAACAAACAAAAAAAAGTGGTGGGGTTGGAGAGAGACTATCATCTCACAGGGTGGACAAAGCAGGGTGATCCCCTTTTCCTGAGTGAATTTTTTGGTGTGTGTTAGAAGACAATACCTCCCAGATTGCCAAGAATGCAAAACTTATCTATATACAAAAATAAAATTGAATAAAGTGAGAAAAGGAATAAATGCAACACATATCTATTAAATGTAGATGGAAAAATAAAAGGTAAAGAGCAACTTAAAAACATAAGTTGGTAAAGTAAGAAACTAATTGAAATGAGAAAAAGGTAAAACAAAGAAATGGAAAATTTTAGACTGAAAGATAACAAAATCCTGAGAAAATACCTCAATATCAGTGTAGTATTTTCCCCTGGTGCTGGAGTTTTCCAATCTTGTGGGATCCATAACCTGGTTTGCTCGTATTCTTCCAGATTGTCTTCTGGGGGCCTCTTGTGCTGCTCCTTAGGTGTCTTTGCCTGGGTGGAGTTGTACCACCCCTTGCCAGGGGGCTGGGCTCAGTCTAAGCTGGCCCTCTATGTGGATTTTTTTCTCTGGAGGCTTTCAGCACCTCTTTAGAGGATCAGAACAAATATGGCTGTGCCCTGGTCTTTGGCCCAGAGCCAACAGATTGTGGTTCCTCCTCTTCAATAAACCCTCTGGGACAAACAGTCTTCACCTTTGTGTGTGCCAAACTCTGCAGACCCTTGTGGTGCATGCCCACTGTAATCTTCCTGGGGGGAGTCTGAGGGACATGCGTCCATCAATGCCCTTTTTGTGGCTTGGGACTGAGAGCAGTTGCAGGCTCGTGTGAGTGCCCCGCTCTGCTGCTTCTGGCCAATGGCTGGGTGTCCCTCTATTGTCCTTTCTGGGGCCATGGCAGTCCTGAGAGCTATTGCCTGGTCATGGGTTCATCCATTTGGCCCCTCCTGGGGGATGGTAAATGGCCTATACACTTCAGTCCTTTTCAGGGTGCTCGGGCAGAGAGTGGTCACCTGACCAGCCTAGCTCACAGTTTATGGTGACCTGAGCTGAGAGTTCCCTCCTGGGTTCACTGACCATAACCAGTTTCCCCACTCCACTGCTTAGGCAGTCTACCAGTGCAGGCACCCCTGTTTGTTCTGTGTCTCCTGGGATCCTGAGACCACAATGGCCCACCTAGAATTCTGCCCTTTTCATATCCTGAGCCCCTTTCAGAAAGAGATGTTTTCACTGGAGCAGATTTCTAAAGGTTCCAATTATGTGCTCCAGGGTTATATCACTTTCCAGTAGCTAGCTTATGGAGGGTCCCTCCCCCCTCCGTTTATCTGCTAATGTCTCCCAGCAGATTCACAACTCTGCACCTCCTACCTTGCAAAAAGCATTCGCTCTTCTACTTGTAGAGCTCCAAATATATTTTCTTACATCTCAGGCTGAATTCATGGGTATTCAGAATATTTTGATAGATACCCAGCTAAATTCAAGGGACCAGAGGTCCCCTACTCTTCCACCATCTTGCCTCTCTCCATACTGTTTTCCAGAGTGGCTGTGCCAGCTTGCATTCACACCAACAATGTAAGAGCATTCCCCTTTCTCTTCATCCTCCCCAACATTTGTTGCTCAAGCAAAGCAAGTATCCCTATGATTGTTGCTTTAAATTCTCCATAGGGCAGTTACTTATATCTGTTTCATTTAGATCTGTGGCTGTGACCTTATGTTGTTCTTTCATTTGGGATGAATTCATCTGTCCTCACATTTTGTCTAAGTCTCTGTCTTCTTCTCTGTGTTAGAAAAGCCCCTATGTATCCTACTCTTGAGGATGGCTTTATGAAGAAGAGATCATATATTGTAAAGAGCCTGAAGCTTCAGTGAGTGTCTCTTGTGTGTTCTGCATGCACTCTGCTGCTGTGTTTTGGCTGCTCTATCTTTCAGGCAAGTCACCTGCAAAGGATCTCCTTCCCTGCTGTGTGCAGTGTTTGGTCCTTGGCCAGAGTGTGGTGAGTTTTAAATAGGTGTGCTCTGGTCTGCTTGTTAAGTGAGACCTGATACTATTTCCACTAGAAATGAAGCTTTACAGAACTCTCTGGTCTGTTGACATGGTGTGGACAGGGACTTCTGCTGGTCTTCTGGGGAAGGGGTCCACCACATTGGGACTGAGCCATACTTACTGAGAAAGGCAGTACTGGCAGAGTGCAGAGTTGTGGGACCCAGTGTATGCAGGTTAGGCAGTCAGTGTCAGTGCTGTGTTGTTATTGCAGGTGGGAGTCTCTGTGTTTATGCTGAGCAGGGCAGGGAAAGGGCACCAGCTAGCTCCTTTTCCCCCAGAGATCAGTCTCTGTGCTTGTTGCTCCCAGGGAATCACTCTGAGAACAGTTAACCATCTCTCCCCTGTAAGTCCCCTGTGTGGCATTTTTCAGATTGCAGTTTCCATGCTGTGTGCCTCCAGGTTGTCTGTCCTTAATCTCTCCAGGAGCAGCACAGTGCCCTCCAGACTCTCTTTTAAACCCCAGGCTTTAAGGGTGTGGTATGGACAGGGGCCTGGACTGGTCTTCTTAAGGAGGGTCTTGCATGCTGGCACTGAGGGAGGTTTGGCCAAGAGGGGCAGCCATGCAAGAGTGCGGGGGCTTGGGACCTGGAGCAAGCAGGCTAGGCAGCCTGTGTCTGGGCTGAATTGCCCTGTGCAGGTGAATCTGCACTTATGCTGAGGGATGGAGGACATGAAAGGCATCTATGTGAATGTTGCATCTCACTGATGAGCTCCAGCAGGAACAGCTGGTTTCCCCTGTGTTTGCCTCAGGCATCCCTCAGATCTCTGCCTCCACCTGCCCTGGAGTTGTTTGCCTACGTTCTCTCCAGGATTTGGGCACTGCCCTCAGGGCTCTATCCCAACCAAGCCCACTGAACCTCTAAAACCCCAGTCTTCAAGCCCCACTGGTTGCAAGAATTCATGAAAATGAGCCCCTCCTGTTTTCCCAGACAAAGGCTTTGTGGAAGTGTTCCCATTGTGTGTTCTCCTGTGAGCTCTCTCTCTCTCTCTCTCTCTCTCTCGCCTTTCTCCAAGACCATGGCTTCCTCCCCTCTGCAGCACCCACTGTGTGTTTCTTCTCCAAACCATATCTCTGCACTTCTACCTTCTTTGATGTGGCTTCTTCTTTCCCTTTAGTTGTGGAGTTTGTTCTGTCATGCTTCAGGTTGATTTCTTGTGTATTTAGAATGATTTGATAGTTATCAAGTTGTGTTTGAGAGGAGATGAGCCTGGGGTTCTCCTACTGCACTGCTATCTTTGCTCTCCCTGCTCTAAACTCATTCTTTTATGGTCAATTAAACTATAACAAAGTAAGCAAGTATATGCAATTAAAAACCACAGTCTTTTCAGCAAGTGATGTTGGGAAAACGGGCTTGTTACACACAAATGAAACTAAGCTACTTTCTTATACCGTACACAAAAATAAACTGAAAATGGATTAGAGACCTAAATGTGAGACCTGAAATTCTAAAATTTCTAGAAGAAAACATAGGCAATAATTTCTTTGACATTGGCCATAGAAATGTTTTTCTAGATATGTCTCCTCTGGCAAGGGAAACAAAACCAAAATTAAACTATTGGAACTACACCAAAATAAAAACTTCTGCACAGTGAAAAAACAAACAACAAAGTAAAAAGGTAACCTACTGAATGGGAAAAGATATTTGCAAATGATATATCTGATAAGAGGTTAATATCCAAAATATATAAAGAATTTATAAAATGACATAGAAAAACAAATAGTCTGATTAAAAATGGGCAGAGGACCTCGAAAAAGTATTTTTTTCCAAAGAAAACACACAGATGGCCAAAAGACTAATGAAAAAAAATGCTCTACCTCATTAATCATCAGGGAAATGCAAATTAAAACCACAGTGAAATATCGCTTTACACCTGTCATAGCTAAGATAAAAAACACAAGAAATAACAAGTGTTGGCAAGGATGTGGAGAAAAGAGAACCCTCAGGCACTGTTGTTGGTAATGAAATTGGTACAGCGAATGTGGAAAGAGTATGGGGGTTCCTCAAACAATCAGAAATAGAATTACCATATGATCCAATAATTCCACTATTGGCTATTTACCTGAATAAATGAAAATACTAATTTAAAAAGATATATGCACCTCTATGTTTATTGCAGCATTATTTACAATAAGCAAGATATAGAATCAACCCAAGCATCCATCAATACATGAATGGATAAAGAAGATGTGAAAAGAATGAGATCTTGTAATTTACAAGAACATGGATAGACCTAGAGGGTCTAATGCTAAGTGAAATGTCGGTCAGAGAAAGTCAAATACTGTATGATTTCATTCATATGTGGAATTAAAAAAAAAAAAAAAACACACTATAAGCAAAGAAAGAAGAAAAAGAGACTAACAAAAAGACTCAAATACAGAGAACATAGTGCTATTTCCCAGAGGAGATGTGGGTAGGTGGTGGGTGAAGTAGATAAAGGGCATTAAGATTACACTTACCTTGATGATCATTGAGAAATGTATAGAATTGTTGAAACATTACATTGTGCAGTTGAAACTTATAAAATGTTTTGTTTTGTATTTTTATTTTTATTGTATTATGTTATGTTAGTCACCATTCAAACATCATTAGTTTTTGATGTGGTGATCAACAATTCATTGTTTTCGTATAACACCCAGTGCTCCATGCAGTACGTGCCCTCCTTAATAACCATCACTGGGCTAGCCCATCTCCTACCCACTTCCCCTCTAAAACCCTCAGTTTATTTCTCAAAGTCCATAGTCCCTCATGGTTTGTCTCTCCGTCCGATTTCCCCCCCTTCATTTTTCCATTCTCTTAATGTTCTCCATGCTATTCCTTATGTTCCACAAATAAGTGAAACCATATGATAATTGACTTTCTCGGCTTGACTTATTTCACTTAGCATAATCTCCTCCAGTCCCACCCATGTTGATGTAAAAGTTGGGTGTTCATCCTTTCTGATGGCTGAGTAATGTCTCATTGTAAAAATGGAACAATCTTCTTTATCCATTCATCTGTTGAAGGGCATCTCAGCTCTTCCCACAGTTTGGCAATTGCGGACATTGCTGCTATGAACATTGGGGTGCATATGGCCCTCCATTTCACTAAATCTGTGTCTTTGCAGTAAATACCCAGGAGTGCAAATGCTGGGTCATAGGGTAGCTCTATTTTTAATTTTTTGAGGAACCTCTACACAGTTTTCCAAAGAGGCTGTACCAACTAGCATTCCCACCAACACTGTGAGAGGGTTCCAATTCTCCACAACCTCTCCAACATTTGTTGTTTCTTGTCCTGTCAATTTTTGCCATTCTAACTGGTGTAAGGTGGTATCTCAATGTGGTTTTAATTTGAATTTTTCTGATGCCTAATGATGATGAACATTTATTCATGTGTCTGTTAGCCATTCATGTGTCTCTTTTTTTTATTTTTTAATTGTTATGTTAATCACCATATATTACATCATTAGTTTTTGATATAGTTCATGATTCATTGTTTGTGCTTAACACCCAGTGCCCAATGCAGAACGTGCCCTCTTTAATACACATCACCAGGCTAACCCATCCTCCCAACCCCTCTCCTCTAGAACCCTGTTTGTTTTTCAGAGTCCATCGTCTCTCATGGTTCGTCTTCCCCTCCGATTCCCCCCTTCATTCTTCCCCTCCTGCTATCTTCTTTTTTTTTTTTCTCTTAACATATATTGCATTATTTGTTTCAGAGGTACAGATCTGTGATTCAACAGTCTTGCACAATGCACAGCGCTCACCATAGCATATGCCCTCCCCAGTGTCTATCACCCAGCCACCCCATCCCGCCCACACAACCCCTCACTCCAGCAACCCTCAGTTTGTTTCCTGAGATTAAGAATTCCTCATATCAGTGAGGTCATATGATCCATGTCTTTCTCAGATTGACTTATTTCGCTCAGCATAACACCCTCCAGTTCCATCCACGTCATTGCAAATGGCAAGATCTCATTCCTTTTGATGGCTGCATAATATTCCACTGTATATATATACCACATCTTCTTTATCCATTCATCTGTCGATGGACATCTTGGCTCTTTCCACAGTTTGGCTATTGTGGACATTGCTGCTATAAACATTGCAGTGCACATACCCCTTCGGGTCCCTACATTTGTATCTTTGGGGTAAATACCCAGTAGTGCAATTGCTGGATCATATGGTAGCTCTATTTTCAAGTTTTTGAGGACCTCCATACAGTTTTCCAGAGTGGTTGCCCCAGTTTCCATTCCCACCAACAGTGTAGGAGGGTTCCTCTTTCTCCGCATCCC
Source organism: Phoca vitulina (assembly GCF_004348235.1). Classification (NCBI taxonomy): domain Eukaryota; kingdom Metazoa; phylum Chordata; class Mammalia; order Carnivora; family Phocidae; genus Phoca; species Phoca vitulina. The sequence goes on along the minus strand of NW_022589787.1, from coordinate 661,868 downwards.
CGCCAACATCTGTCGTTTCCTGACTTGTTAATTTTAGCCATTCTGACTGGTGTGAGGTGGTATCTCAGAGGTTTGGATTTGGATTTCCCTGATGCCGAGCAATGTTGAGCACTTTTTCATGAGTCTGTTGGCCATTTGGATGTCTTCTTTGGAAAAATGTCTGTTCATGTCTTCTGCCCATTTCTTCATTGGATTCTTTCTTCTTTCGGTGTTGAGTTTCATAAGTTCTTTCTAGATTTTGGATACTAGCCCTTTATCTGATATGTCATTTGCAAATATCTTTTCCCATTCTGTCGGTTGTCTTTTGGTTTTGTTGACTGTTTCTTTCACTGTGCAAAAGCTTTTTATCTTGATGAAGTCCCAATAGTTCATTTTTGCCCTTGCTTCCCTTGCCTTTCTCCATGTTTCTAGGAAGAAGTTGCTGCGGCTGAGGTCAAAGAGGTTGCTGCCTGTGTTGTCCTTTAGGATTTTGATAGACTACTGTCTCACAGTGAGGTCTTTCAACCATTTTCAGTTTATTTTTGTGTGTGGTGTAAGGAAATGGTCCAGTTTCATTCTTCTGCATGTGACTGTCCAATTTTCCCAACACCATTTGTTGAAGAGACTGTCTTTTATCCAGTGGACATTCTTTCCTGCTTTGTCAAAGATGAGTTGACCACAGAGTTGAGGGTCCTTTTCTGGGCTCTCTATTCTGTTCCATTGATCTATGTGCCTGTTTTTGTGCCAGTACCATACTGTCTTGATGATGACAGCTTTGTAATAGAGCTGGAAGTCCGGAATTGTGATGCCGCCAGCTTTGCTTTTCTTTTTCAACATTCCTCTGGCTATTCGGGGTCTTTTCTGGTTCCATACAAATTTTAGGATTATTTGTTCCATTTCTTTGAAAAAAGTGGATGGTATTTGGATGGGGATTGCATTGAATGTGTAGATTGCTCTAGGTAGCATTGGCATCTTCACAATATTTGTTCTTCCAATCCATGAACATGGAAAGTTTTCCATTTCTTTGTGTTTTCCTCAATTTCTTTCATGAGTATTTTATAGTTTTCTGAGTAGAGATCCTTTGCCTCTTTGGTTACATTTATTCCTAGGTATCTTATGGTTTTGGGTGCAATTGTAAAAGGGATCAACTCCTTAATATCTCTTTCTTCGGTCTTGTTGTTGGTGTATAGGAATGCCACTGATTTCTGTGCATTGATTTTATATCCTGCCACTTGACTAAATTCCTGTATGAGTTCTAGCAGTTTTCAGGTGGAGTCTTTGGGGTTTTCCAAATAAAGTATCATATCATCTGCAAAGAGGGAGAGTTTGACTTCTTCTTTGCCGATTCGGATGCTTTTGATTTCCTTTTGTTGTCTGATTGCTGTGGCTAGGACTTCTAATACTATGTTGAATAGCAGTGCTGATAGTGGACATCCCTGCCGTGTTCCTACCTTAGGGGGAAAGCTTTCAGTTTTTCCCTATTGAGAATGATATTCGCTGTAGGTTTTTCATAGATGGCTTTTATGATTATGAGGTATGTACCCTCTATCCCTATACTCTGAAGAGTTTTGATCAAGAAAGGATGCTGTACTTTGTCAAATGCTTTTTCTGCATCTCTTGAGAAGATCATATGATTCTTGTTCTTTCTTTTGTTAATGTATTGTACCACATTGATTGATTTGTGAATGTTGAACCAACCTTGCAGCCCAGGGATAAATCCCACTTGACAGGCAGGGATACTAACCACTATACTAACGAGGAGCTGCTAGGATAAATCCCACTTGGTCGTGGTGAATAATCCTTTTAATGTACTGTTGGATCATATTGGCTAGGATTTTGGTGAGAATTTTTGCATCCATGTTCATCAAGGATATTGGTGTGTAATTCTCCTTTTTGATGGGGTCTTTGTCTGGTTTTGGGATCAAGCTACTGGTGGCCTCATAAAACGACTTTGGAAGTTTTCCTTCCATTTCTATTTTTTGGAACAGTTTCAGAAGAATAGGTGTTAATTCTTCTTGAAATGTTTGGTAGAATTCCCCTGGGAAGCCATCTGGCCCTGGGCTTTCGTTTGTTCAGAGACTTTTGATGACTGCTTCAATTTCTTTAGTGGTTATACATCTGTTCAGGTTTTCTATTTCTTCCTGGTTCAGTTTTGGTACTTGTTACATCTCTAGGAATGCATCCATTTCTTCCAGGTTATCTAATTTGCTGGCATAAAGTTGCTCATAATATGTTCTTATAATTGTTTGTATTTCTTTGGTGTTGGTTGTGATCTCTCCTCTTTCATTCATGATTTTGTTGATTTGGGTCATTTCTCTTTTCTTTTTGATAAGTCTGGCCAGGGGTTTATCAATCTTGTTAATTCTTTCAAGGTACCAGCTCCTAGTTTTGTTGATCTGTTCTACTGTTCTTTTGGTTCCTATTTCATTGATTTCTGCTCTGATCTTTATGATTTCTCTTCTCCTGCTGGGTTTAGGCTTCATTTGCTGTTCTTTCTCCAGCTCCTTTAGGTGTAGGGTTAGGTTGTGTATTTGAGATCTTTCTTGTTTCTTGAGAAAGGCTTGTATTGCTATATACTTTCCTCTTAGGACTGCCTTTGCTGCATCCCAAAGACTTTGAACAGTTGTGTTTAAATTTTCATTGGTTTCCATGAATATTTTTAATTCTTCTTTAATTTCCTGGTTGACCCATTCGTTCTTTAGTAGGATGCTCTTTAGCGTCCATGTATTTGAGTTCTTTCCGACTTTCCTCTTGTGATTGAGTTCTAGTTTCAAAGCATTGTGGTCTGAAAATAGGCAGGGAATGATCCCAATCTTTTGGGACTGGTTGAGACCTGATTTATGACCTAGGATGTGATCTATTCTGGAGAATGTTCCATGGGCACTAGAGAAGAATGTGTATTCCGTTGCTTTGGGATGGAATGTTCTGAATATGTCTGTGAAGTCCATTTGGTCCAGTGTGTCATTTAAAGTCTTTATTTCCTTGTTGAAATTTTGCTTAGATGATCTGTCCATTTCAGTGAGGGGGGAGTTAAAGTCCCCCACTATTATTATATTGTTGTCAATGTGTTTTTTGCTTTGTTATTAATTGGCTTATATAACTGGCCGCTCCCATGTTAGGGGCATAGATATTTACAATTGTTAGATCTTCTTGTTGGATAGACACTTTAAGAAGGGTATGGTGTCCTTCCTCATCTCTTATTACAATCTTTTGTTTAAGATCCAATTTGTCTGATATAAGGATTGCCACCCCAGCTTTCTTTTGGTGTCCATTAGCATGGTAAATGGTTTTCCACCCCCTCACTTTCAATCTGGGGGTGTCTTTGGGTCTAAAATGAGTCTCTTGCAGATAGCATATCGATGGGTCTTGTTTTTTAATCCAATCTGATATCCTGTATGTTTTGATTGGGGCATTAAGCCCATTTACATCCAGGGTAACTATGGAAAGATATGAATTTAGTGCCATTATATTGCCTGTAAGGTGACTGTTACTGTATATTGTCTGTGTTCCTTTCTTGTCTATGTTGCTTTTAGGCTCTCTCTTTGCTTAGATGACCCCTTTCAAGATTTCTTGTAGGGCTGGTTTCGTGTTTGCAAATTCCTTTAGTTTTTGTTTGTCCTGGAAGCTTTTTATCTCTCCTTCTATTTTCAATGACAGCCTAGCTGAATATAGTATTCTTGGCTACATATTTTTCTCATTTAGTGCTCTGAATATATCATGCCAGGACTTTCTGGCCTGCTAGGTCTCTATGGATAGGTCTGTTGCCATTCTGTTTCTACCACTGTAGGTTACATATCTCTTCTCCCAAGCTGCTTTCAGAATTTTCTCTTTGTCTCTGAGACTCGTAAGTTTTACTATTAGATGTCGGGGTGTTGACCTATTTTTATTGATTTTGAAAGGGGATCTCTGTGCCTCCTGGATTTGTTGCCTCTTTCCTTCCCCAAATTAGGGAAGTTCTCTGCTATAATTTGGACCAATATACCTTCTGCCCCTCTCTCTCTTTCTTCTTCTGCTGGGATCCCAATTATTCTAATGTTGTTTTGTCTCATGGTATTACTTATCTCTCGAATTCTGGCCCCGTGATCCAGTAGTTGTTTATCTCTCTTTTACTCAGCTTTTTATTTTCCAACATTTGGTCTTCTATATCACTGATTCCCTCTTCTGCCTCATTTATCTTAGCAGTTAGCACCCCCATTTTTGATTGCACCTCATTAATAGCCTTTTTGATTTTGACTTGGTTAGATTTTAGTTCTTTTATTTCTCCAGAGAAGGTTTCTCTAATAACTTCCATGCTTTTTTCAAGCCCAGCTAGTATCTTTAAAGTGATGATTCTGAACTCTAGATCTGACATGTTACTAACGTCCGTATTGAGTAGGTCCCTGGCAGTCGGTATTACCTCTTGTTCTTTTTGTTGAGGTGATTTTTTCTGCTTTGTCATTTTGTCCAGAGAAGAATAGATGAATGAGAGAACAAAATGCTAACAGGGTAACAACGTCCCCAGAAAATATACTCTAAACAAATCAGAAAATATCTGAAGCTGGGGGGAAAAAAAGGGAAAGAAAGAAAATAGAAAAAGAAAAAGAAAAAGATAAAAACAAACAAAAACAGAAGAAAACAAACAAAAAAACAGAATATGATCAAATATGATCAGGCTGGTGCATAGATCAGTGCCACACACTAGATTTGGGTGTATTTTGGTCTGTTAGAAGAAAGTGACTCCCAAAATTTTAAAGAAAGAATAACTTATATATGTACAAAAATAAGGGTTGAAAGGATGAAGGGGTGGAATATGACTGTAAAGATGAAAATTATAAAAAATTTTATAAAAGGAATTGATAAGAAGTTGCTTGAAAAAAGAAAGAAGAGGATTTAAAAAAAAGAAAAAAAAAGGGAGAGAATGTGGTCAGGCAGGAGAGTAGAACAAAACCATACATTAGAGATTTAGGGTATATTTTGATCTGGTAGAAGAAAGTAGCTCAAAATTTTAAAGAGAGAACAACTTATATATATATGCCAAAATTAAGGGTAACTACTATGAAGGGACAGAATATGACTCTTCCAGAAAGTGGTCACTTTTCTGTTCAGAGAGTTGTTGCTATTCTTTTCTTCAATCTCCTGTTGAGTTTATAGGTGTTCAGAATGGTTTGATCCCTATCTAGCCGAATTCCTGAGCCCAGACGAAATCCAGGTCTCCTACTCCTCTGCCATCTTGCTCCGCCCCCATTCGTATATCTTCTTAAGAGAAGTGTCTGTTCATGTCTTCTGCCCATATTTGACTTGATTATTTTTTTTTTGGGTGTTGAGTTTGAGAAGTTCTTTATAGATCTTGGATACCAGCCCTTTATCTATAGTATCATTTTCAAATATCTTCTCCCATTCTGTGGGTTGCCTCCTTGTTTTGTTGACTGTTTCCTTTGCTGTGCAGAAGCTTTTTATCTTGATCAAGTCCCAAAAGTTTATTTTTGCTTTTGTTTCACTAGCTTTTGGAGATGTATCTTGAAAGAAGTTACTGTGGCTGATATCGAAGATGCTACTGCCTATGTTCTCCTCAAGGATTTTGAAGGATTTCTATCTCACATTGAGGTCGTCCATCCATTTTGAGTTTATCTTTGTGTATGGTATTAGAGAATGGTCGAGTTTCATTCTTCTGCATGTGGCTGTCCAAATTTGCCAGCACCATTTATTGAAGAGACTGTCTTTTTTCCATCGCATAGATTTTCCTGCTTTGTCGAAGATTATTTGACTATACAGTTGAGGGTCTGTATCTGGACTTTCTATTCTGTTCCATTGGTTTATATGTTTGTTTTTGTGCCAGTACCATGCTGTTTTGGTGATCACTGCTTTGTAATATAGGTTGATATCAGGCAACGTGATGCCCCCAGCTTTGTTTTTTTTATTTTAATTTTTAAAAATTTTATTATGTTATGTTAGTCACCATACAATACATCATTAGTTTTTGATGTAGTGATCCACGATCCATTGTTTTCGAATAACACCCAGTGATCCATGCAATACGTGCCCTCTTTAATACCCATCACCGGGCTAACCCATCCCCCCACCCCCTCCGCTCTAAAACCCTGTTTGTTTCTCAGAGTCCATAGTCTCTCATGGTTCATCTGTCCCTCTGATTTCCCTCCCTTCATGTTTCCCTTCCTTCTCCTAATGTCCTCCATGCTATTCCTTATGTTCCACAAATAAGTGAAACCATATGATAATTGACTTTCTCTGCTTGACTTATTTCACTTAGCATAATCTCCTCCAGTCCCATCCATATGGATGCAAAAGTTGGGTATTCATCCTTTCTGATGGCTGAGTAATATTCCATTGTATATATGGACCACATCTTCTTTATCCATTCATCTGTTGAAGGGCATCTTGGATCTTTCCACAGTTTGGCTATTGCAGACATTAATTCTATGAACATTGGGATGTATATGGCCTTTCTTTTCACTACAGCTGTGTGTTTGGAGTAAATACCCAGAAGTGCAATTGCTGGGTCATAGGGTGGCTCTATTTTTAATTTTTTGAGGAACGTCCACAGTGTTTTCCAAAGTGGCTGTACCAACTTGCATTCCCACCAAAAGTGTAAGAGTGTTTCCCTTTCTCCACAACCTCTCCAACATTTGTTGTTTCTTTCCCTGTCCATTTTTGCTATTCTAACTGGTGTAAAGTGGTATCTCAGCGTGGTTTTGATTTGAATTTCCCTGATGGTTAATGATGATGAACATTTTTTCATTTGTCTGTTAGCTATTTGTATGTCTTCTTCAGAGAAGTGTCTTTTCATAACTTCTGCCCACTTTTTGACTTGATTATTTGTTTTTTGGGTGTTGAGTTTGAGAAGTTCTTTCTAGATCTTGGATACCAGGCCTTTATCTGTAGTGTCATTTGGAAATATCTTCTCGCATTCTGTGGGTTGCCTCTTTGTTTTATTGACTGTTTCCTTTCCTGTGCAGAAGCTTTTTATCTTGATGAAGTCCCAAAAGTTCATTTTTGCTTTTGTTTCACTAGCTTTTGGAGATGTATCTTGAAAAAAGTTGCTGTGGCCGATGTCAAAGAGGTTACTGCCTATGTTCTCCTCTAGGATTTTGATGCATTCCTGTCTCACATTGAGGTATTTCATCCATTTTGAGTTTATCTTTGTGTATGGTGCTATAGAATGATCGAGTTTCATTCTTCTGCGTGTTGTTGTCCAATTTTCCCAGCACCATTTATTGAAGAGACTGTCTTTTTTCCATTGCATGTTTTTTCCTGCTTTGTCAAAGATTATTTGACCATAGAGTTGAGGGTCCATATCTGGGCTCTCTCTTCTGTTCCATTGGTCTATATGTCTGTTTTTGTGCCAGTACCATGCTGTCTTGGTGATCACAGCTTTGTAATATAGCTTGAAATCAGGCAACGTGATGCCCCCAGCTTTGGTTTTCTTTTTCAACATTTCCTTGGTGATTCGTGGCCTTTTGTGGTTCCATACAAATTTTATGATTGTTTATTCCAGCACTTTGAAAAATGTCATTGGAATTTTGATCAGGATGGCATTGAAGGTATAGATTGCTAGGGGTAACATAGACGTTTTAACACTGTTTATTCTTCAGATTCATGAGCATGGAATATTTTTCCATCTTTTTGTGTCTTCTTCAATTTCTTCCATGAGTGTTCTGTAGTTCCTAGAGTATAGAGTCTTTACCTCTTTGGTTAGATTTATTCCGAGGTATCTTATGGTTTTCGGTGCTATTGTAAATGGAATCGTTTCTCTAATTTCTCTTTCTACAGTTGCGTTGTTAGTGTATAAGAAAGCCACTGATTTCTCTGCATTGATTTTGCATCCTGCCACATTACTGAATTGCTGTATGAGTTCTAGTAATTTGAGGGTGGAGTCTTTTGAGTTTTCCACATAAAGTATCCTGTCGTCTGCGAAAAGAGAGTTTGACTTCTTCTTTGACAGTTTGAATACCTTTTATTTCTTTTTGTTGTCTGACTGATGTTTCTAGGACTTCTAGTACTTTGTTGAGCAATAGTGACGAGAGTGGTTATCCTTGACGTGTTCCTGATCTTACGGGAAAGGCTCTCAGCTTATCTCCATTAAGGATGATATTCACTGTGGGTTTTTCATACATGGATTTTATGATCTTGAGGAATGTTCCCTCTATCCCTATACTCTGAAGAGTTTTAATCAGGAAAGGATGTTGTATTTTGTCAAATGCTTTTTCTGCATCAATTGAGAGGACCATATGGTTCTTCTCCCTCCTCTTATTAATGTGTTCTATCACACTGATTGATTTGCAAATTATGAACCACCCTTGCATCCCAGGGATAAATCCCACTTCGTTGTGGTGGATGATCCTTTTAATGTATTGTTGGATCCTATTTGCTAGGATTTTGTTGAGGATTTTGGAATCCATATTCATCAGGGATATTGGTCTGAAATTCTCCTTTTTGATGGGGTCTTTCCCTGGTTTGGGGTTAAGGTAATGCTGGCCTCATAGAATGAGTCTGGAACTTTCCTTCTGTTTCTATTTTTTCAAACAGCTTTCAAGAGAAGAGGTATTATTTCTTCTTTGAATGTTTGGTGGAATTCCCAGGGAATCCATTAGGCCCTGGACTCTTGTTTTTTGGGAAGTTTTTGATCACTGCTTCAATCTCGTTACTGGTTATTGGCCTATTCAGGTTGTCAATTTCTTGCTGTTTCAGTCTTGGCAGCTTATAGGTTTACAGGAAGGCATCCATTTCATCCCAATTGCTCAGGTTATTGGCATATAGCTGTTGATAATAATTTCTAATAATTTTTTCTATTTCCTTGGTGTTAGTCGTGATCTCTCCCTTTTCATTCATAATTTTATTAATTTGGGTCCTTTCTCTTTTCTTTTGTATAAGTTCTGGCCAGTGGTTTATCGATGTTATTAATTCTTTTAAAGAACCAACTTCTAGTTTTGTTGATTTGATCTACTGTATTTCTGGTTTCTAATTCATTGATCTCTGCTCTAATCTTAATCATTTTTCTTCTAATGCATGGGTTAGGCATCGTTTGTTGCTTTTTTCTCTAGTTCTTAAAGCTGTACAGTTAGTTGGTGAATTCGGGATTTTTCTAATTTTTTGAGTGAGGCTTGGATGGCTATGTATTTCCCCCATAGGACCAGCTTTGCAGTATCCTATAGATTTTAGACCAATATGCTTTCGTTTTCATTGGTTTCCATGAATTGTTTAACTTCTTCTTTGATTTCTTCATTTACCCAAACATTTTTAAGCAGAGTGGTCTTTAGCTTCCAAGCGTTTGAATTTCTGCCAATTTTTTTCTTGGGATTGAGTTCCAGTTTTAAAGCATTGTGGTCTGAGAATATGCAGGGAATAATCTCAATCTTTTGGTATCAGTTGAAACCTTATTTGTGACTCAGTATGTGGTCTATTCTGTACAAAGTTCTATGTGAGCTCGAGAAGAATGAGTATTTTGTTGTTTTAGGGTGGAAAGTTTTGTATATATCTATGAGGTCCACCTGGTCCAGTGTCTCATTCAAAGCTCTTGTTTCTTTGTTGATTTTCTGCTTAGATGATCTGTCCATTGCTGAAAGTGGAGTATTGAGGTCTCCTATAATTAACATATTGTTATCAATATGACTCTTTGTTTTGGTTAACAGTTTGCTTATTTGGTGGCTGCTCCCATGTTGGAGGCATAGATATTTACAATTGTTAAATCTTCTTGTTGGATAGACCCTTTAAGAATGATATAGTGTCCTTCTGTGTCTCTAACTTCAGGCTTTAGTTTAAAATCTAATTTGTCTGATATAAGAATCACTACCCCAGCTTTCTTTTGAGGTCTGCTGGCTTGGAAGATGGATCTCCAGCCCTTCACTTTCAGTCTGGATGTATCTTTAGGTTCAAAATGAGTCTCTTGTAGACAGCCTATGGATGGGTCCTGTCTTTTTATCCAATCTGCAACCCTGTGCCATTTTATGGGAGCTTTTAGGCCATTCCCGTTGAGAGTGATTATTGAAAGATATGAATTTAATATCATGTTGCCTATGAAGATCTTGTTTTTATAGATTGTCCCTGTACATTTCTGTTGTATATCACTCTTGGGGTCTTTCTCCTTTTCTAGAACCCCCCTTAATATTTCTTGCAAGGCCAGCTCACTGGTCACATATTCTTTCAGTTTTTGCCGGTCGTGGAAGCTCTGCATCTCTCCATGCATTCTAAATGAAAGCCTTGCCAGGTAAAGTATTCTTGGCTGCATGTTCTTCTCATTTAATACCCTGAATATGTCTTGCCAGGCCTTTCTGCCTTGCCAGTTCTCTGTGGATAGGTCTGACGTTATTTTGATGTTCCTTCCTCTGTACATAAAGAATCTCTTCCCCCTAACTGCCCTTAAGATGGCTTCCCCGGTTCTAATATTTGTGAGTTTTACTATTAACATGTCGGGGTGTTGGCCTGTTTTCTTTGATCTCGGGAGGGGTCCTCTCTGTGTCTAGGACACGCATATTTGTTTCATTTCCCAGATTAGGGAAGTTCTCAGTGATGATTTGCTCAAATATATCTTCTAGTCCTCTCTCTCTCTCCACCCCCTCTGGGTTGCCAATAATTCTGACATTGGAACTTTTCATGGTGTCACTTATTTCTCTGATTTTATTTTTGTAGATTCTGAGTTGTTTTTCCCTGGCCTCTTCTTTTCCCTTTTTATCTATTAAATGGTCTTTCAAGTCACTAATTAGTTCTTCTGCTTTACTTACCCTAGCTGATAGATTATCTAGATCAGATTGGGTCTCATTGATAGCATTTTTAAATTCTGCCAATTCAGCTTCTATTTCTGCCCTTAGAGACTCTATGTTGCCATTAATTGATTTCTCCATTCTAACTATCGTCTTCGCAATTGCTAGTCTGAATTGCATCTATGACATCTTTGTTATATCTATTTGTAAATCTGTGGCATAAGTCATAATCTCTGAGTCTTTCCTATTTTGGAGGTTCCTCCTCCTAGTCATTCTGTTGAGCGGTGGTTGAGGGAATGTATAGAGTCCAAATTATTGACCACAACCCAAGCAAGATGCACCTATTTTCTAGGGACCTTAGGGTTGCTGGCCTCTTGTTCTCCCTGCCTGTCTTCTGGGGGAGGGTTCTGCTCTGCTGTTACTCAGGCAACCCTATTTAGGCAGTGTTGCCCTGCCCCCTTGGTGGGGGATGGTCTCAGTGGGAACTAGTTTTTTGGGGCTTTTGTTCTCTGGTGGTTTTCCCTGGCAGCTTTCTCTGTCTCTTCCAAGAGTCAGAGCAGAAGAGACCATTTCCAACCCTCTGCCTCAGATTAGAGAGATCGCAGTCTGTTCTTCAGTGAGCTCTCCAGGCCACAGTATCTCCGTTTCTGTCTGTGCTGCTATAAACTGCAGCGTCTTGCGTTGTTTGCCCCTCCACAGCGCTTCCAGTCCTCTCCTCCAGGTGGGGTACATCTCTGCCCTTTGTGCTTCTAAAATCACCAGCCGCCCCCAGTTCGCACTCATGGCCCCGCCACTCCAGTTTCCATCTAAATTCCTTTCCCCAGGGCTACCAGTCTGCAAGTCTGTGCCCGGTTCCTAGAGCGGAGGCTATCGCTTACTGGCGGTATAGGATCCCCACAGCCAGGCTCCCTCCCGCTGCCATTTATACTCCCATATCTGCCCGTGGAATCACAGTTCTCTGCTTTGTACCTTGAAACCAACCACCTGCGATGTTCTGTTTATAGAGATCCAGATCTTCTTACATCTCAGGCTGATTTCATGGGTGTTCAGAATGGTTTGGTAGATATCCATCTCAATTCCAGGGACCAGTTGGAATAGTGTCCCCTATTCCTCTGCCATCTTTTCCTCTCCTATAACATGCCATGTTAATTATACTTGAATTAAAGAAAGCATTAAGATGAAGAAGGTACAGCAGAGGTGATAAAAAGTGAGAGGAGTCACAGAAAAATTATAAGTTTCCCAATGAGGTCATTAAAGTTTCAAATTATATTTAGTAAAATCATTCCAAGTAAAACACAGAGTTGGTAGAGCATATAATCACCAGGGATTCTACAAAGGGGTTTTCAGTCTTCTGAGATGCTCCTATTTGTAAACTAGTTGTATTATATATTTATCACCGGAGAAATTTGGTACTTCAATACAGCTTCTGCTTTCCTGGGATCCAAAAGTGCTATTTAGAGGAAAACCTAAGACTCTCACCTTTCTCTGTTTGTCAGGGACTATAACTAAGCTGTAGAGGTCACAAAAAATATTATGAATTGAAATCTGTCCTGAGGGCCTCAAAGGACAGTTGTTTGGGTAATGGTTTAGGAGTTGGATTCACCAAAGTATCCTCAATCAGTCAGAATTAAAGGAAAATCTTCCAATGGTCTTCTTGTGGTCCTGGGTGAGCTGTCTGGATCTCCAATATTGATTTTATTTTATCCAGTTGTGACATCATAACTATTAAGGAAAGTCAGATTTTTAAAGGGGTAAAATAGATTTTATTCAGGACTGTTGAAATAGACGAAAAGAAATTTTAGTATATACACAGGCTTAATCCCTCAGGTTGGGCAGATTATAACTTATAGCCATGGAGACTGGTGGGTTTCAGTGCAGAGAACATATTAAAAGGAAACATCAAGGTTAAGGGGGATTCTGGATAATGTGACCTAACATGGTTCATTTCTGAATAGAGGCCAGATGACAGACATCTTGTATGGATGGTGGAAAATGATAATCTTGATTAGATACTGAAGGTGATCAAACTTCGAGGATGAGAAATCCTTGCTAAGCCAACTTAAAAAGGTTGATGCTGTCAATTTTATGAGGAATTTCACAGATGATCCTAGGAAAAGTTTCAGGAGTTTGACTAAAGCTTGTTGAAGCAAAGAATCTACGACAGAGCTAAAGAAGAGTACGTCTGGAATACAGACTATCCCTTAGGGTGTCTCTTAGTATTACCATGCCCTATAATTATGGTCAATGAAAAATTAGAACAACCAAATCCCAGCAGGACTAGTACAGCCCAGAACTTCTCCAGGAAAAAAAAAAAAAAAAAATTTGAGTCAACTCAGCAGGAAAAGAACCACAGCAGCTGAGGTGCTTGCTGATGCAAAGGGAATTCATTAGAATAATAGAAGGTCGTTATAAATACCACCTACTATCACATGATCAATTACAAATAGGACTGTAAGTGTTATGAGTATTTGCTCCTTATTTTTATTTTTATTCATTTTTTATTAGAATTTTTTAAAGGTTTTTATTTATTTGAGAGAGAGAGAGATAGATAGAGAGAGAAAGAGAGAGAACAGAGTGGGGGGTGGGGAGAGGGAGAAGCAGACGCCCTGATGAGCAGAGAGCCCAATGCGGGGCTCGATCCCAGGACCCTGGGATCATGACCTGAGCCGAAGGCAGACACTTAACCCACTGAGCCACGCAGATGTCCCTGCTCCTTATTTTTAATGAATATATTTGTGTGTATACATGTATTGATACTCAGCAAATGTCTTTGTTTTCTATCCTATTTTATTCTCCATTATGTAACATGAGATGTATTAACTTCATATAATAATATTTGAGTATTGTTACTTTTACATCACCCTATTTTTAAATAGAATATCTATGAGAAGAGTAAACAACTTTTAAGAACTTTAATTCCTGTGTGGGGAAGAAGTTAGTCTGCTTTTGGTAGTATGCAGCGTACTTTTATCCTTACAGACAGTATGATAACCTTGTCATTGTCTTTACTTGAAGATGAGCATGGTCTTATGGCAATGTTTATAGGTGTCAAAGTGAAAAGGGGTGGACTTGTGATGGTTAATTTCATTAATTGTCAGCTTGATTGGTCCTAGGGAATTACAGATAGGTGGTTAAGCATTCCAGAGATTTTTGTCTATGAGGGTGTTTCAGGAGGAATTAGCATTAAATTCAGTAGACTAAGTAAAGAGATCTGCTTTCACTGGGCCTTTCACATGGACTAGCAGTTTATATCTGGGCTGGCCTGGTTCTCAGGCCTTTGGTTTTCCTGGCTCTCCAGCTAGCAGATGGCATATTGTGGGACTTCTGTCTTCCATAACCACCTGAACAAATTCCTATGATAAATTCCCACATACATATCTGCATATCTATCTATTTATATTCCATGAGCTGTTTTCCTGGTGAACCTTGACTAATATAGATTTTGGAAGAGATAGTAGTTTTAGAAAAAATAATTTTAAAGATGAGTTTTTGAATTAGTTCTGGAGTTTCTGGAATTCTCTCTCTAATTATATTATATTTTAGCTTTTAAGATTTATTTTATTTTAAAGAGAATGAGAGAGGGAAAGTAGAGGCAGGGATAGAGGGAGAGAATCTTCAAGCAGATTCCCTGCTGAGCACAGAGCCTGATGCAGGGCTCGATCTCATGACCCATGAGATCATGACCTGAGCCTAAACCAAGAGTCAGATGCTCAACCAACTGAGCCACTCAGGCATCCCTAATTATATTTTAAATTGCTAATGAATCATTAGTAATCAGAGCCCTAGTTGTCCATGGTGTGAACTGTTTATAGAGGTACACAAAAGACCTGCATTAGGTATTCCTAATCAACCACTTACAAGAAGCAATGATCTTGTACTCCTTAATCCCCTTCACATATTTCACTCATCTTTCCTCCTCCATCCCCTTTGGCAACCATCAGTTTGTTCTCTGTATTAATGAGTCTGTTTCTATTTGTTTGTTCATTCACTTGTTTTGTTTCTTAGATTCTACCTATAAGTACAACCATATAATATTTGTCTTTCTCTGACTTATTTCACTTAGCATAATATCCTCTAGGTCCATCTGTGTTGTTGCAAATGGCAAGATCTCACTCTTTTTTTTTTAATTGAGTTATATTCCATTGTGTGTGTGTGTGTGTGTGTGTGTGTACACACACAATGGGATATATATATATATATACACACACACACACAATGGGATCGATCTATCTATATCATCTATATCTATATCTATATCTATATCTATATCTGTATCTATATCTATATCTATCTATGTATCTGCCACAACTTCTTTATCCATTCATCTATCAATGGACAACACAAATGTTGGAGAGGTTGTGGAGAAAGGGGAACCCTCTTACACTGTTGGTGGGAATGCAAGTTGGTACAGCCACTTTGGAAAACAGTGTGGAGGTTCCTCAAAAAATTAAAAATAGAACTACCCTATGACCCAGCAATTGCACTACCGGGTATTTACCCACAGACACAGATGTAGTGAAAAGAAGGGCCATATGCACCCCAATGTTCATATCAGCAATGTCCACAATAGCCAAACTGTGGAAAGAGCTGAGATGCCCTTCAACAGATGAATGGATAAAGAAGATGTGGTCCATATATACAATGGAATATTACTCAGCCATCAGAAAGGATGAATACCCAACTTTTACATCCACATGGATGGGACTGGAGGAGATTATGCTAAGTGAAATAAGTCAAGCAGAGAAAGTCAATTATCCTATGGTTTCGCTCATTTGTGGAACATAAGGAATAGCATGGAGGACATTAGGAGAAGGAAGGGAAAAATGAAAGGGGGGGAATCAGAGGGAGAGATGAACCATGAGAGACTATGGACTCTGAGAAACAAATTGAGGGTGTTAGAGGGGAGGGGGGTGGGGGGATGGGCTAGCCTGGTGATGGTTATTAAGGAGGGCATGTACTGCATGGGGCACTGGGTGTTATACGAAAACAATGAAGCGTGGATCACTACATAAAAAACTAATGATGTAATGTATGGTGATTAACATAACAATAAAAAATAAAAAAAAAACTAATGATGTATTGTATGGTGACTAACTTAACATAATAAAATAGAAGTTTAAAAAAAGATGTACTATACTGGCTCTTTTACTGAGTAACCTGAAAAGCTGTCAGTTTCAAGTGAGGCCTAGAAAGAAAGCTCTAAAACAGCTCTAGGTTGTTGTTCAAGCTGTTCTGACATTTGAATCATATACTCCATCAAAGCCAATGGTTTCTGAGTTTCATTGGTAGATAAATATGCTGTTTGAAGCCTTGGTAGATTCTATAGATGAATCAAAGGACAGATATTTAGGATATTGGAGAAGATGTTAATATTTTTCACAGTTAAGTACTGTCCTTTTGAAAGCAATTTTTGGTGTTCTACTGGGCCTTAGCAGAGACTGAATGCTGTCTCTGGGTACCAAGATACCATATGACCCAAGCTTCCCATAATTAACTGGATGTTATGTGACAAATTGAGGCATAAATATGTGATTGCACAGTGGTATTCCATCATAAAATCAAAGTGGTACATATGATTAGGCTTGTGTAGTAAGGAAGTTACATAAAAAAGTGGACCAAATATCTATGGTCCTTACTCCTGCTGCTTTTTCCCAGTCCAAAACCAGGCCTTTTGGGGAACTACCCATTTGACAGAAGAAAAAAAAAAAGCCAAAATGTGGCCCTGATTTACAGATGTTTCGGCATGATATGCAGGTACTAATGAAAGTGGACAGGTACAGCACTACACCCTTTCCCTGGGACTTCCCTGAAAGATAGTGGCAGAGGGAAATCCTTCCATGGAATATAAATCTGTACCATGTATCTAGTTGTTTACTTTGCTTATAAGGAGAAATGGCCAGACATAGAATTATACAGTGATTCCTGGGTTCTGGCCATGGTCAGTTTTGATGGACAGAGACTTGAAAGGAACATGATTAGAAAATTGTTGATAATTAAATCTGAGGAGGAAGCCTATGGCTATACCTCTATCATTGTGCAAAAAATGTAGATATTTGTGTCTCATTTGAATTTTCACCAAATGGTGACTTCAGCAGGAAAATATTTTTAAAATCATGTGGATAGGATGAAATGTTCTATGGATACCAGTCAGCCTCTGCCCAACAACCCTTGTCATTGCCCAATGGACTCATGAACAGTTTGGCCTGCTGGCAAGATTAGGGTTTGCATGGTCTTAGAAATATGGCATTTCACTCACCCAAGCTGAGTGCCCCAAATGCCAGCAACAGATAGCAACACTGTTTTCTTTATATGATACCATTCCTAAAGGTCTTCACCCAGCTACCTGGTGGCAGGTTGATTATATTGGACCACCTCTATCATGGAAAGGACAACATTTTGTTCTTACTTGAATACACACATACTCTGAATACACATTTTCCTTATCTGCATGCAATTCTTCTGACATAACTACATCCATTGAGTTACAGAATTCATTATCTAGTGGCATGATATTCCACACAGCATCATTTGAAATTAAGGACCTCACTTCACAGCAAAAGCAAAAGTGTGGCAAGGGCCCATTCTCATGGCTTTCCCTGATTTTAGCATGTTCCCTACCATCTTGAAGCAGCTGGCTTGATAAAATGATGGAAAGGCCTTTTGAAAACTTGGTAACATGCCAACTAGGTGCCAATATGTTGTAGGGTAGTGGCAGGATTCTCCAGGAGGCTGTATATGCTCTAAATCAGCACCCAATATATGATGTTGTTTCTCCAAGTGCCTTTATTCATAGGTCCAGGAAATAAGGGGTGGAAATGAGAGAGGCACCACTCAATGTAATCCTGTGACCTGCTATCAAATTTTTTTCTTCCTGTTTTTTTGACTTTATGCTCTGCAGACATTGAGGTCTTAGTTCCAGATGAAGGAATTACTCTAGTAGGAGATTTTTTTAAATCCCAAAATGGAAGTTAAAACTGCCATCTGCCCACTTTGGGTTCCTCATGCCTCTGAATCAAGAGGGGGAAAGGGGTGTTATTGTCCTAGCTTCAGTGAATTTTTCTAAATACTCTCAAATAAAAAACATAGTTACAAAGTAATTATTGTTCTTTTGTGTGTGTTTTTTTAAAAAGATTTTATTTATTTATTTGACAGAGAGAGACACACAGAGAGAGGGAACACAAGCAGGGGGAGTGGGAGAGGAAGAAGCAGGCTTCCTGTGGAGCAATGCAGAGCTCAATCCCAGGACCCTGGGACCATGACCTGAGCCGAAGACAGACGCTTAATGACTGAGCCACCCAGGTGCCCCTGTTTTTTTTCCTTTCCTTTTAAATGTTATGTTAGTCACCATACAGTATGTCATTAGTCTGTCATGTAGTGTTCCATGATTCACTGTTTTTGTATAACACCCAGTGCTCCATGCAATACATGCCCTCCTTAATACCCATCACCGGGCTAGCCTATCCCCCCACCCCCTTCCCTCTAAAACCCTCAGTTTGTTTCTTGGAGTCCATAGTCTCTCATGTTTTGTCTCCCCTCCGATTTCCCTCCCTTCATTTTTCCCTTCCTTCTCCTAATGTCCTCCATGGTATTCCTTATGTTCCACAAATAAGTGAAACCATATGATAATTGACTTTCTCTGCTTGACTTGTTACGGAATCTGGACTGGATCACCGACGGAAGAACCAAGTGGCACCCGGAGATCTTGGAGGATAGGAGGTTTATTTAATGCTGGTGGGCTCAGAGGAGAGTGATCTCCAAAAGTTTGAGCCCCGAGCACAAAGGGGCAATTTATACACTTCTACTTCCACATACTTGGCATGTGTGCAAAGTGGGGCAGGGAGAAGAACACGGACTGGTGTGAGCAGGAAGCAGAGCAGGGAGAAGAACCCAGAAGAGCCCCGGGGCAAGGACTGGGATTCTCTTGCTGGCTCGGTCGGCCATCTTAGGACACAGATTTTCCTTATCATTCCCCCGTTTGATGCCCCTTTAAACACCTAGTTTAGAGGGCATCATCTTCATCTTCTAAGGGGCGATGGTGAGTAAGGAGTAACTGGAGTCTGATTTTAGCAATTTGAGTAGTGATAAACCTAGTAAGGGCATTAAGAATACAAGGACCAAATGCTACTATGAGAAGAAGCAATAGGAGGGGGCCAACGATGAGTGTGAACCAAGGGAACCAGTGTGAGAGGGTATCCTACCAAGTTGTCCACTGGAATGTTTCCCACTGGTGATGTACCCGTTCCTGTAATTGGGTCAGAGTTTCTTGGACCACCCCCGACTCATTAGCATAGAAACAACCTTCCTCCTGTAAGAAGAGGCAGAGCCCCCCTTGTGAGGCCTTGAGCAAGTCAAACCCGTGTCTGTTTTGAAGGACCACTGAGGCCACTGAATTGAGTTGGTGCTGCAGGGCCAGAGCCGACTGAGTGAGGGCAGAAAAATCTGCTGTGAGTTGTTGAGTTAACCCCTGGTACTGAACCTGAGACATCCCGACGCCAGTGGTGCTGAGGGCAACACCTGATGCGGCCAGCAGGCTCATGATAAGAGGGATGGCCATGGGGGGAGCATTGAGGGTGGCTAGGAGGTCTCCATATGAGTGGGGCATTGCTCCCGGGGAAGACTGAAAGATCGGCTAAGAGACTGACAAGCGTGCATGACTGATCACGCAGGGTGATGCAGATGTATACACCTTGATCGCAAGCCAGAAAAGTGTTGTTAGGCACACAGACCTGACTGTGGCCCATGATGGGAGAGGAAGAGTTGCCATACAGTGGTATCGGAGCCAGAAAGGGATAATCTGAGGTCCCTGGTGCTGAGATAGGAGGTGACACAGTAGATTGGTTGAGGATGACACCTAGGTATTGGATGGGACCGGGCTTTATACAGATACAGCAGTCAGAAGCTAGGGGTGGATTTGAGTGATTAAGCGCTTGGTGGGCGGCTTTAATCATACCTAACAGTTGCACTATAGATGCTTGCTGCATGTGGATGGGGGACCCAAGGATGCGCCAGGGCGAGTTATTTTTTGTCTGACTCTGGGGGTTGACTGTAAGGCTTGGAGTGAACATGGACTTAATATTAAATTTAGCTATGGGATCGGTTCCCATAGGGTGATATTGGCCCAACAGGAGAATGATTCCTGTAGCCCATGATGTGGCACTGGTTTCTAAGACTGAGAGGGTGAACAGAATACAGTGATTGTTAGAGCAAGAGGATGGGGTGGCATTGCATGACAAGGAAACCTGGATGTCACTGCGCTGTTTGAGCAGTGGTGGACCATCATTCCATTCCTGGCCAAGTCGCCACCCATGACTCACATCCCCAGGCTTGTGAGCAGAACTGGGAGCAGGTGTTTGGCTGTTGAGGCATAGGGCCCCCACAGATATAGATATCTACTAGCCAGTAACCTGAGTAAGGGCCATGGTAAGAACACCATCTATGAGGTTCCCAGGAGGTATCAAGAAGCTGGCATCCACCAAAATGGAGGTTAACCTTTGGTTTGTGCCCATCCCAGGTGGAAGAACTCAGTGGGGGTGTTAGTGCGGGATTGAGGGGGATAAGCTGGAAAGTCCATTTGCCAGTAACCATGATACAAGAATTTGCCCCCCTTCCCTGGCCGGGCAAACTAGAGGCAGTGAGGAGGAAGAGCACACCAGGTAGCAGAAGACTGGGACTGACTGGGGCCAGGAAATCCATGGTGAAATGTGCTCAGGAGTAGACAGCAGAGGACCAGTAAAAGTGGGATCTATGACCTTAGGTAGAGGGAGCCATCGTGGCTAAACCATCAGCAGATGAAACCCGTGGACAAGTAAGTGTAGTAATACACCCTAGGATACCCAATAAACAATGACAATAGTAAGCCTCTGGGGGAAAGTCCTGTCAGGAGGGGCAACAGTGTAGAATCTGACTCCCAAGATGAGGGAAATCATGCTGATGAGAGCCAGGGACCACAGTAAGCAGGTGTCCCTCAGTCGGTGGGGTCTTGTCGAGGGTGAAGCCAGAGCGGGTTCGTGAAGTCTGGCTGGACTCTCCACTGGCGAGGCTCCTTGCCTGAATGATGAGCTTTCTTCACTCTGGAGTGGTGGACCCACGGGTGACACCTGAGAACTGGAGGGCAGTAGGAGCGGTTAGAACAATAGGGTGGGGCCCTGTCCACTGTGGTTTGAGGGGGTCTTTCTTCCAATCTTTGACCCAAACTGAGTCCCCTGTCTGGAAGGAGTGTACTTGAGACCCTAAGGAGATTGGGGCCCTCTCAATGGTGTACTTTTGTAATTTATTTAGGGTGGCCCCCAGGGCCTGAAGCTGTTCCTTTATTCCTTTATCTCCAACCTGATGCAAGTTTCCTGGAAGACTTCCCAAGCACGGTGGGGAGGGAGGGGGCGGCGTCCATATAGTAATTTGAATGGGGAATAACCTGATGTCCCGGGCATGCAGTAAGCAAGCAGGAGAGCTAGGGGTAGCAGATCTGGCTATGGGAGCTTAGTCTCCTGACAAAACTTTGCTAAGGTTCCCTTGAAGGTACGATTCATTTGCTCTACTTTCCCTGAACTTTGGGGCCGGTAAGTGGTGTGGAGTCTCCAGGTGATGTTGAGAGATTTGGTCAAGACCTGTACAATGTCTGCCACAAATGCGGGTCCACTGTCACTATGGATTATTAATGGCAGGTCGAACTGGGGCATGATCTCCCGGAAGAGGACTTTAACTACTTCCCTGTTTATCCTAGTTGGGAAGGCTTCAACCCACCCAGAGTATGTGCATACTATTACTAGGAGATATCTGAACCCCTTGCTCAGATGCACATCTGTGAAATCTACCTCTAGATCTTTGAAGGGGGTTGCTCCCATCCTCTGGACACCTGGCGGGGGCCATGGTGCAGACCGAGCATTATCTTTAGCACATGTTATTCATCGTTCACTCATTGCTCAGCATAGTGCTGGCAGCTGACTGATATAGTAGTGCTTCTTGAGAAGGGACTCTAATGCAGTTTTTCCAAGATGAGTGAGTTGGTGGTATTCCTTGACTAGATGCCCTCCAGTTGTTGTTGGAACAAAGATGCGCCCATTTGGCATCATCCACTGTCCCTTTTCAGTCAGGGTGGCTCCCTCAGCCATGGCCCATTCCTTTTCCTTTTTAGTATAACTGGGTGGAGGGACTTCTTCTGGGGGTGTTAGGGCCATGGTAAAGGAAGGGGTTCTGTCCATGCCCTCACTGGCCGTGGTCTTGGCTGCCTCATCTGCCAGACAATTTCCCCATGCTATGGTGTCTCTTACAGTGCAGAATTGCTACTTCCTTTGGAAGCCAGACGCTTAGAGGAGTCTCAGTATCTCCTCTTTGTTCTTGATAGCTTTTCCTGCTGCAGTTAGGAGGCCCCTTTCCTTGTAGATGGCTCCATGTATATGTACAGTAGCAAAGGTGTACCGAGAGTCAGTATAGATGTTGACTCGCTTGCCTTCACCGAGGGTGAGGGCTCAGACTAAGGTATATAATTCAGCCCGCTGAGCTGACCATCCAGCTGGTAACGCCTTAGCTTCTAGGACTTCAGTGGTTGTGGTTACAGCATAACCCACTTTCTGGGCACCCTCTTGTAGGTAACTGCTGCCATCACTGAACAGAGTGAGCCCTGATTCTTTATGGCTTGATCCCGCAGATCTGGATGGCTCACACAGACTTCATCTGTCATGGTCTGGTTCTCCCTCTTCCTTGGGGAGAAAGGATGCTGGATTTAATGTCCTTACTGTTTCAAGGGTGACCCCCCAGGTTTTCGCAGAAGAGCCCTTGGTATTGCACTAGCCAAGAGTTGGAAAGGAAGCAGTGTCCCTGTGCATTCATGAGGGACAAAACTGCATGAGGGACCTTGACGTTAAGTTCTTGCCCCAGGGTAAGTTTGTCCACCTCCTTGATGAGTAGCACTGTGGCTGCCAGCGCCCTGAGGGACGGTGGCCATCCTGCTGCCACAGGGTCCAGCTTCTTTGACAGGTAAGCAACTGGCTGTTGCCAGGGTCCAACAGTCTGGGTGAGTACCCCAAGCGCTATTTTTTTCCTTTTCATGAACAAAGAGATTGAAGGGGTTTTCTACATCTGGTAGGCCCAGGGCTGGAGCCTGCCCGAGGGTGGTCTTTATCTTTGTGAAAGCGGTTTCTGCTTCCTCAGTCCAGGCAGGGGTTCTCGATCTGGTGCCCTTAAGAGATCATAAAGGGGTCTTGTTATTGCCAAGAACCCAGGGATCCAGATGCGGCAGACTCCTGCAGCCCCCGGGAATTCTCGTAGGCCCCTTTTTGTCTGGGGTTGTGGCAGGGAGATGATGACCCTTTTCCTCTCCAGCCCTAGTTCTCTTTTCCTGTGGGTGAGGAGGAAACCAAGGTATTGGACCTGTTGTTGGCAGATTTGTGCCTTATTCCATGAGGCTCGCTATCCCAAGTCTGACAGGAGCTGTAGGAGGGCCTTTGTGCCTTTTGTGCAGTCTTCTTGTGTGTCACTGGTGAAGAAGAGGTCATCCACATACTGGAGGAGGATACATCGTGTGGCCTCTCTTGGGAAGCTGGAGAGGTCCGAGGCCAGCTCTTCCCCAAAGAGGGTTTGTGAGTTTTTAAACCCCTGTGGGAGGCAGGTACTAGTCAGTTGCATCTGGCACCCTCTATCAGGTTCAGACCATTCAAAGGCAAATAGTGGCTGGCTCTGGGGAGCTAAGTGGAGGCAGAAGAAGGCATCCTTCAAATCTAGGCAAGTGAACCATCTGGCCAACCCTGGGATGTGGCCAAGGAGGGTGTATGGATTTGGGACCACTGGGTGCAGAGAGATGGTCACCTTGTTGATGGTCTGCAGGGCTTGAACTGGTCGGTAACCCACCCCCCTCCCAGCTTCTTGACTGGCAGGAGTGGGGTATTCCAGGCCGACTAGCACTCGACTAGAATACCTGCTTCTTTGAGTTTGGGCAATGTTCTTGGATGCTGATCTTAGCTTCTTGTGGAAGGGGGTATTGCATTTGCCTATGAGGTTGGGCTCCTGGGATCAGTTCAATAATGATAGGTGCCTGATTCTGGGCTAGTCCAGGTGGGTTATTTTCAGCCCATACTGAAGGGAAGGCGAGTCTGAACTCTGGCGGCACAGAATAGCCTCCATTCTTCTTCCCTTGGCGTGCTAATTGCTAGTATTAGAGACACTGTCTCCTCTTGCCTTGGGTTTAATTGGAGGCCAGTGTGTCCAGTGGGCTCAAAAGTTATCTGAGCCCTAAGTTTGGAGACTATGTCTCACCCCAGGAGAGGGATGGGGCAATCAGGCAGATAAAGGAATTTGTGTCGGACCTTGTGGCCCCCAAATTTGCTCTGGTGAGCCTGGCAAAAGGGCTGCTGTATCGCCTGCGTCCGGTGGCCCTGAGGATGGTCACAGTCCTTTTGCTGAAAGGTGCCACTGGGGAGGTGACAACAGAGTGCTTGGCCACAGTATCAACCATAAAAGTCACTGGTTGGCCCCCCACCTTCATTCTGACCGTGGGCTCATGGGGGCCAAGAAGGAAAGAGCCCAAGCCTCCCTCAGTCTGAATCCATTCCCACAAGGCCTATGAGGTCCTCCTCTTGGGGTTCTTCCTTGTAGGGACTGGGCTTTTGAGCCTTTCCCCAGTTGGGACATTCATTTTTCCAATGTCCTTTCTCTTTAGAGTAGACACATTGATCCCTTGCCAAGGGGATTTTGGGCTTCCCACCCTTTCAGTGGTTGAGGTCTCCCCATCTTTGTGTTGTACTTTTCTTTCAGGGCGGGGGCAAGGAGATTGACTTTTTTTGTCATCTTTTTGTTGGCTTCCCATTCGGCTGTGACCTCCCTGTTCATGTAGACTATTTATTGGCAATCTCTATTATTTGGGTGATGTTCATCCTGGGAAAACCCTCTAGTTTCTTTTTCTTTTTTTTTTTTTAAAGATTTTATTTATTTATTTGACAGAGAGAGAGAGAGCGAGAGCAGGAACACAAGCAGGGGGAGTGGGAGAGGGAGAAGCAGGCTTCCCACCGAGCAGGGAGTCCGATGTGGGACTCGATCCCAGGACTCTGGGATCATGACCTGAGCCGAAGGCAGACGCTTAATGACTGAGCCACCCAGGCGCCCAAACCCTCTAGTTTCTGAAGTTTTTTCTTTTCTTTTCTTTTTTCTTTTTTTTCTTTTTTTAAAATTTATTTTAATTTTATTATGTTATGTTAGTCACCATACAATACATCATTAGTTTTTGATGTAGTGATCCACGATCCATTGTTTTCGTATAACACCCAGTGCTCCATGCAGTACGTGCCCTCCTTAATACCCATCACTGGGCTAACCGATCCCCCCTCCCCCCTCCCCTCTAAAACCCTGTTTGTTTCTCAGGTGCATAGCCTCTCATGGTTCATCTCTCCCTCCAATCCCCCCCCATTTTTGCCTTCCTTCTCCTAATGACCTCCATGCTATTCCTTATGTTCCACAAATAAGTGAAACCATATGATAGTTGACTTTCTCTGCTTGACTTATTTCACTTAGCATAATCTCCAGTCCCATCCATGTTGATGTAAAAGTTGGGTATTCATCTTTTCTGATGGCTGAGTAATATTCCATTGTATATATGGACCACATCTTCTTTATCCATTCATCTGTTGAAGGCCATCTCAGCTCTTTCCACAGTTTGGCAATTGCGGACATTGCTGCTATGAACATTGGGGTGCATACGGCCCTTCTTTTCACTACATCTGTGTCTTTGGGGTAAATACCCAGCAGTGCAATTGCTGGGTCGTAGGGTAGCTCTATTTTTAAATTTTTGAGGAACCTCCACACTGTTTTCCAAAGTGGCTGGACCAACTTGCATTCCCACCAAACAGTGGAAGAGGGTTCCCCTTTCTCCACAACCTCTCCAACATTTGTTGTTTCTTTCCCTGTCCATTTTGGCCATTCTAACTGGTGTAAGGTGGTATCTCAGTGTGGTTTTGATTTGGATTTCCCTGATGGCTAATGATGATGAACATTTATTCATGTGTCTGTTAGCTATTTGTATGTCTTCTTCAGAGAAGTGTCTTTTCATATCTTCTGGCCACTTTTTGACTTGATTATTTGTTTTTTGGGTGTTGAGTTTGAGAAGTTCTTTATAGATTTTGGATACCAGCCCTTTATCTGTAGTGTCATTTGCAAATATCTTCTCCCATTCTGTGGGTTGCCTCTTTGTTTTGTTGATTGTTTCCTTTGTTGTGCAGAAGCTTTTTATCTTGATGAAGTCCCAAAAGTTCATTTTTGCTTTTGTTTCACTAACTTTTGGAGATGTATCTTGAAAGAAGTTGCCCTGCCGATGTCAAAGAGGTTACTGCCTATGTTCTCCTCTAGGATTTTGATGGATTCCTGTCTCACATTGAGGTCTTTCATCCACTTTGAGTTTATCTTTGTGAATGGTGCTAGAGAATGGTCGAGTTTCATTCTTCTGCATGTGGCTGTCCAAACTTCCCAGCACAATTTATTGAAGAGACTGTCTTTTTTCCATTGCATGTTTTTTCCTGCTTTGTCAAAGATTATTTGACCATAGAGTTGAGGGTCCATATCTGGGTTCTCTATTCTGTTCCATTGGTCTACATGTCTGTTTTTGTGCCAGTACCATGCTGTCTTGGTGATCACAGCTTTGTAATATAGCTTGAAATTGGGCAATGTGATGCCCCCAGCTTTGTTTTTCTTTTTCAACATTTCCTTGGCTATTCGGGGTCTTTTCTGATTCCATACAAATTTCAGGATTGTTTGTTCTAGCACTTTGAAAAATGTCATTGGAATTTTGATCTGGATGGCATTGAAGGCATAGATTGCTCTGGGTAGCATAGACATTTTAACAATGTTTATTCTTCCGATCCATGAGCATGGAATATTTTTCCATCTTTTTGTGTCTTCAATTTCTCTCATGAGTGTTCTTTAGTTCCTAGAGTATAGATCCTTTACCTCTTTGATTAGGTTTATTCCGAGGTATCTTATGGTTTTTGGTGCTATTGTAAATGGAATCGTTTCTCTAATTTCTCTTTCTACAGTTGCGTTGTTAGTGTATAAGAAAGCAACTGATTTCTGTGCATTGATTTTGTATCCTGCCACATTACTGAATTGCTAGATGAGTTCTAGTAATTTGGGGATGGAGTCTTTTGGGTTTTCCACATAAAGTATCATGTCATCTGTGAAAAGAGAGAGTTTGACTTCTTCTTTGCCAATTTGAATACGTTTTATTTCTTTCTGTTGTCTGATATCTGTTGCTAGGACTTCTAGTACTATGTTGAACAACAGTGGTAGAGTGGGCACCCTTGACGTGTTCCTGATCTTAAGGGAAAGGCTCTCAGCTTTTCCCCATTGAGGATGATATTCGCTGTGGGATTTTCATAGATGGATTTTATGAACTTGAGGAATGTTCCCTCTATCCCTATACTCTGAAGAGTTTTAATCAGGAAAGGATGTTGTATTTTGTCTAATGCTTTTTCTGCATCAATTGAGAGGGCCATATGGTTCTTCTCTCTCCTCTTATTAATGTGTTCTATCACATTGATTGATTTGCGAATGTTGAACCACCCTTGCATTCTGGGGATAAATCCCACTTGGTCATGGTGGAGGATCCTTTTAATGTATTGTTGGATCCTATTAGCTAGGATTTTGTTGAGGATTTTGGAATCCATATTCATCAGGGATATCGGTCTGAAATTCTCCGTTTTGATGGGGTCTTTGCCTGGTTTGGCGATTAAGGTAATGCTGGCTGCATAGAATGAGTTTGGAAGTTTTCCTTCTGTTTCTATTTTCTGAAAGAGCTTCAGTAGAATAGGTATTATTTCTTCCTTGAATGTTTGGTAGAATTCCCCAGGGAATCCTTCAGGCCCTGGACTCTTGTTTTTTGGGAGGTTTTTGATCATTGTTTCAATCTCGTTACTGGTTATTGCCTATTCAGGTTGTCAATTTCTTCCTGTTTCAGTCTTGGGAGCTTATAGGTTTCCTGGAAGGCCTCCATTTCATCCAGATTGCTCAGTTTATTGGCATATAGTTGTTGATAATAATTTCTAATAATTGTTTCTATTTCCTTGGTGTTAGTCGTGATCTCTCCCCTTTCATTCATAATTTCATTAATTTGGGTCCTTTCTCCTTTCTTTTGTATAAGTCTGGCCAGTGGTTTATCAATCTTATTAATTCTTTCAAAGAACCAACTTCTAGTTTCATTGATCTGATCTACTGTGTTTCTGGTTTCTAATTCATTGGTTTCTGCTCTAATTTTAATTATTTCTCTTCTAATGTGTGGCTTAGGCGTCGTTTGTTGCTTTTTCTCTAGTTCTCTAAGGTGTAGAGTTAGCTGGTGAATTCGAGATTTTTCTATTTTTTTGAGTGAGGCTTGGATGGCTATGTATTTCCCCCTTAGGACCGCCTTTGCAGTATCCCATAGGTTTTGGACCGATGTGTTTTCGTTCTCATTGATTTCCATGAATTGTTTAAGTTCTTCTTTGATTTCTTGGTTGACCCAAACATTCTTGAGCAGAGTGGTCTTTAGCTTCCAAGTGTTTGAATTTCTGCCAAATTTTTTCTTGTGATTGAGTTCCAGTTTTAGAGCATTGTGGTCTGAGAATATGCAGGGAATAATCTCAATCTTTTGATATCAGTTGAGACCTGATTTGTGACCCAGTACATGGTCTATTCTGGAGAAAGTTCCATGTGCGCTCAAGAAGAATGAGTATTCTGTTGTTTTAGGGTGGAATGTTCTGTAAATATCGATGAGGTCCATCTGGTCCAATGTATCATTCAAAGCTCTTGTTTCCTTGTTGATTCTCTGCTTAGATGATCTGTCCATTGCTGAGAGTGGAGTATTGAGGTCTCCTACAATTAACGTATTGTTATCAATATGACTCTTTATTTTGGTTAACAGTTGGCTTATGTAGATGGCTGCTCCCATGTTGGGGGCATAGATACTTACAATTGTTAGATCTTCTTGTTGGATAGACCCTTTAAGAATGATATAGTGTCCTTCTGTGTCTCTAATTACAGATTTTAGTTTAAAATCTAATTTGTCTGATATAAGAATTGCTACCCCAACTTTCTTTTGAGGTCCGCTGGCATGGAAGATGGATCTCCATCCCTTCACTTTCAGTCTGGATGTATCTTTAGGTTCAAAATGAGTCTCTTGTAGACAGCATATGGATGGGTCCTGTCTTTTTATCCAATCTGCAACCCTGTGCCGTTTTATGGGAGCATTTAGGCCATTCACGTTGAGAGTGATTATTGAAAGATATGAATTAATTGTCATCATGTTGCCTGTGAAGACGTTGTTTTTATAGATTGTCCCTGTAAATTTCTGTTGTAGATCACTCTTGGGGTCTTTCTCCTTTTATAGAACCCCCCCTTAATATTTCTTGTAGGGCCGGCTTAGTGGTCACATATTCTTTCAACTTCTGCCGGTCGTGGAAGCTCTGCATCTCTCCATGCATTCTAAATGACAGCCTTGCTGAATAAAGTATTCTTGGCTGCATGTTCTTCTCATTTAGTACCCTGAATATGCCTTGCCATGCCTTTCTGGCTTGCTTGGTCTCTGTGGATAGGTCTGATGTTATTGTGATGTTCCTCCCTCTGTACGTAAGGAATCTCTTCTCCCTAACTGCCCTTAAGATGGTTTCCTTGGTTCTAAGATTTGCAAGTTTTACTATTAGATGCTGGGGTGTTGGCCTGTTTTCCTTGATCTTAGGAGGGGTTCTCTCTGCCTCTAGGACTCGAATGTGTCTTTCATTCCCCAGATTAGGGACGTTCTCAGCTACGATTTGCTCAAATACATCTTCTAGTCCTCTCTCTCTCTCCACACCCTCTGGGATTCCAATTATTCTGACATTGGAACGCCTCATGGTGTCACTTATTTCTCTGATTCTATTTTCATGGATTCTGAGTTGTTTTGCCCTGGCCTCCTCTTTCCCCTTTTTATCTATTATATTGTCTTCCAGGTCGCTTATTCGCTCTTCTACCTCACTCACCCTAGCTGTTAGATTATCTAGATTGGATTGGATCTCATTGATAGCATTTTAAAGTTCTGCCAATTCACCTTTCATTTCTGCCCTTAGAGACTCTATGTTGCCATTAATTAATTTCTCCATTCTAGTCATTGTCTTCACAATTGCTAGCCTGAATTCCATCTCTGACATCTTGGTTATATCTGCATCCATTTGTAAATCTGCAGCATAAGTCATAATCTCTGAATCTTTTCTGTTTGGGGGGCTCCTCCTCCTAGTCATTCTGTTGATGGGTGTTTGAGGGAATGTATAGAGTCCAAATTATTGGCCAGAACCCAAGTAAGATGCACCTGTTTTCTTGGGACCTTAGGGTTGTTGGCCTCTCATTTTCCCAGCCTGTCTTCTGCGGGAGGGGCCTGCCACGCTGTTACTCAGGCAACCCTGTTGGGGCGGAGTTGCCCTGCACCCCTGTGGTGGGGAATGGGCTCAGCGGGAATCAGTTTTTGGGGCTTTTGTTCTCTGGCGCCTTTCCCTCGCGGCTTTCCACATCTCTTCCACGAGTCAGAGCAGAAGAGACCATTTCCAACCCTCTGCCTTAGAACAGAGAGATCGCAGTCTGTTCTTCAGTGAGCTCTCCAGGCCTCACTGTCTCCGTTTTTGTCTGTGTTTCTATAAATTGCAGCGTCCTGGGTTGTGTGCCCTTCTGCAGTGCTCCCAGTCCTGCCTCCAGTTCGGGGCTCGTCTCTGCCCTTTGTGCTTCTAAAACCGCCAGCGGCTCCCAGTTTGTGTGCACGTGACTCTGCCGCTCCGGGTTTCCTTCCCCGGGGCTGCAGTTCGCAGTCACGACCCCACCACTCTGGATTTCCGGCCTGGGGGCTGCAGTTTGACCGCTCGACCCCTCCGCTCAGGGTTTCCATCCAGGGGACTGCAGTTCGCAGGCGCAACCCCACCGCTCTGGGTTTCCGTCAGGGGGCTGCAGTTCGCGCGCGCAGGACCCTGCCACTCCGGGTTTCCGACCCAGGGGCTGCCCTAGAGTCGTTTCCCCCTCCGCTACCAGTCTGCAAGTCTGTGCCCGTCTGCAGCGCACGAGGCTGTCACTCACCGGCGGTGTAGGATCACCACGGCCAGGCACCCTCCTGTTGCTGTTTATCCTCCGATATCTGCCCGCAGAATCACGGCTCTCCACTTCGTACCTCAAAACCACCGCCTGCGATATTCTGTTGTAGAGATCCAGATCTTCTTACATCTCAGACTGGTTTCGTGGGTGCTCAGAGTGGTCTGGTAGATATTCAGCTCAATTCCGGGGACCAGTTGAAATAGGGTCCCCTACTCCGCCATCTTTCCCCCCTCTCTTTTTTTTTTAAAGATTATTTATTTATTTATTTGACAGAGAGAGAGAGAGAGAGAGGACAAGTAGGCAGAGTAGTGGGCAGAGGGAGAGGGAGAAACAGGCCTCCCGCTGAGCAGCGAGCCCTATGCAGGGCTCGATCCCAGGACCCTGGGATCATGACCTGAGCTGAAGGCAGATGCTCAACCGACTGAGCCACCCAGGCGCCCCCTGAAGTTTTTTCTGATGTCGGGTGGCCTGAGCCATGAAAGAACTATTTACCATCTGTTGGCTTTCCTGTGCCTTGGGGTCAAATGGAGTATTTATCCTGTAGGCTTCATAGTCTTTCATAGTAGTCCCCAGGGGACTCCTCTGGTTGCTGAGTGACCGAGGATACCTTATTCATGTTCATGAGTGTCTTAGCTCCTGCCCAGATTCCCCAGAGGAGGGTCTCCTGGTACTTGCGGATGTGTGCCTCTCCCTTGGTTGTGGTGAAGTCCATGCTGGGCGCTCTTCAGGTGCAGCCATATTAGTTCAGGCAGCAGGGTTGATGACTCCCGCTGTTGCATGCCCTTTCAGGTGCTGTTGTGCACCTTTCATTATTCTCCTCTTTTCCTCTGTGTTAAACAGGGTGCAGGGTAACTGTTGGCAGTCTTCCCAGGTTGGCCGATGAGTCTGGAAGAGGGATTCTATGAGGCCTACCATAGCCTGTGGATTCTCAGTGTTGGATGGGGTGTTATCTTTCCAGTTGAGGAGGCCAGTGGTGGAGAAGGGCTGATAATACATCATGGAATGGCCGGGTTGGACTGTCCCATCTTCATCGTGCCTCTCAGGTTCCCATGTCTCTTGTACCGGCATTTGGAGGGTGCTTGCACCCAGCCTGGGGCACAGGCTGGTTCCTGGTCTTGGAGAAAGTGGATATTTGGGGCCTAGGGGCACTGGTGGATACTCTGGGCCTGGGGACTGCTGGTGAAACCAATGGCGGTGGAGTGTCTGGAGCTGAGGGGCCAAGTGTAGATGGTCTTTGGTGTACAGACAGTGGGGACAGGGTCGGTTTGTCCTCGGGATCTCTGGCTAGGATTTGTGGAGACTGGGGCTTTTGCTGATTTTCTTTAGGTCACTTGGATGAGGTGATTAAGACCCTGATCTCTCCCTGCCTATTGTAAGCGAATTGCACCCAGGGGGGAAGGGTCTGAGTAATTCCTAGCCAGGAGTCAATGTACGGAAACTGGTCAGGGTGTCCTGTTCTCCTGTTATGACTCATCATACTCGATGAATCATTGGGACATCCCATGTCCCTTCTGAAGGCCATCTGACATCAAAGGTAGGCCATTCCAATTCACATAGGGTTCTCAACTTGCCAGGGTTCATCCTAACTCCATAGTCTCCCAAAAACCCCTTCTTGAAATTTTTGATCATGGTCTCTGGAACCATCGGTTTACTCTGCCCTGATGCCATGGTGATGTCTGCCTATGTGTGGTGGCACAGAGACAGACAAAGGGGGGGTGCCTCCTGAGATGAGGAGACCAATCAGATGCCCATCTGACCGTGTCCTGAAGGAGCTTAGGTGATGCTTAGCCATAGGAGTCTCAGTGTTGTGACTTACAATCAGAAACTATTCCGATGCCACCATGGACTCTATGCCACTCACCACGGAATCACAAATGGGCCCACTCAGACTCTGTAGGCTTCTGGGAACCTTAAGGGTCCCCACCCGTGGAGTCACAGAATTAGTCCGCTTGAGCAAGCCAGGTCGGACTGCACGTTCACTCACACATTCATACTCCAGAAGTTATTACATTCCCTCCCTGGGAATCCCTACCTGTGAGACCTCTAAGAGGTATATGGGAGTTGATCAGGCCCCCCTTCCACTCCAATGGGGATGGACTTGTCTGGGTCCTGGGGCCCTAGGCCTTACCAGAATCCGACATCGAGACCAGGTCCTCACCTGTCAAGTCTCCTTGAGTCTTGCGGGAACAGCAGAGCAGGGCTGGCCTGAGGTGACCGGGGTGGGAGACTGCCAAAAATTAGGCAGGGAGCGCCTTCTCTGTTATGATCCCTCATTCCATCAGCACCCTGCCATTGCCCCAAACTGGTGGCAACAATGGGCCAGCATGGTTTGGTTTCCCAGTCAGGCAACCAAATGTTACGGAACCTGGGCTGGATCTCCCGATGGAAGAACCAAGGGGCACCCGGAGACCTTGGAGGTTTATTTAATGCCGGTGGGCTCAGAGGAGAGTGATCTCCAAAAGTCTGAGTCCCGAGCACAAAGGGGGCAATTTATGCACTTCTACTTCCGCATACTTGGCACTTTTGGCACGTGCGTGAAGCAGGGCAGGGAGAAGAACCCAGACTGGTGCACATGGGAAGCAAAGCAGGGAGAAGAACCTGGAAGAGCCCTGGGGCAAGGACTGGGACTCTCTCGCTGGCTCAGTTGGCCATCTTAGGACACAGATTTTCCTTATCAGACATTTCATGTAGCAAGCAAAAAAAAAAAAAAAAAAAAGAATTTGTTCAGAAATATTGTAATAGGGGAAAATATCTCAGCATAAATCCCTATTCAATTCTGAATACAGTACAGGCAAGTGAGAGTTTATAATCAAGGATCTTGGTGGAGATCAGTGGATGTAATAATACTAAACTGAAATATTACAGGTAGGGTGTTTTCTTGATGAAAGGGGCCAGGCTCTCAGACACCACCTAGTGAATAGCAGAGAAAGAGAAACTTATTAGATATCAAGAGTTATCAGATGTGAACAGCAAGAGAAACTTACTAAATGGGTTTAGCAGCATTCTTGGGAAGGACTTTACAAAGAAGTGCACAGATTGACCTGATAGAACTTTTGGAGCTTGACTAAACTTTTGCAAATAATTTTGTTAGTCCCTCTGCTTTTTCAAAAAAAGAAGAGATTTATCTTTCTTTTGATTAGTATAAATGCATTTTTGGTCAACTATCTTTTGTTCATTAAGAACTGGCTGAATCATCTGTTGAGATCACGTAGTAAGGGGTATTTGCTGTATGGTGCTGGCTGTCAGGAATTTAATGAGGGGAAGTTTCCATCAAAGTAAAAGAAAAACGATGTTAAAACAGTACATGCAGGCCAGAGAGGTGGTCCTAGATGGTGGAGGAGTAGGAGACCTTAATTTTTTCCGGTCCCAGGAATTCAGCTAGATAGCTATCTAATCGTTCTGAATACCTGCGAACTTAACTGGAGATTGAAGAAAAAAATAGCTGCAACACTATGAATAGAAAAGTGACCACTTTCTGCAAAGTAAGAGGTGCGGAGAAGTGAGTCTGAGGCAATATATGGGAAGATAGACCATGGGGGTAGGGAGCCTCCATCAGTCAGCTACCAGCAAATGATATAACAGTGGAGCACAAAATCAGAACTTTTAAAAGTCTGCTCCAGTGAGAGATGTCACTCAGGCAGCTGAGTAGGGGGTAGAACTCTCACTGGGAGAGTGTGGTCTCAGGATCCTTCAGGTCACAGGAAGACTAGGGGTACCTGAGTGCTGCAGAGCTCCCAGGCTTTGGAGCAGGAAAGCCAGCTGCAAAGAGTGAGCCCAGGAGTGGGCTCTCAGCTGGGGGTTGCCATAAACCTCTGATTTGCAGCAACAAACAGTGGAACCTGCAAGACCCACCCCCTTCCTCCATGTGGAGGAGTGCCACAGGAGCATGCTACAGGGGTCTGCAGTGTTTGAAGACTCAAAACGAGGTCATGTGCCTGAGATAGGAATGCTCAGTCACAGGCCAGATGAACATGGAGTGCAGCCAGAGACCAGGGAGACAGGAGTGATTGACTGCTTTTCTCTGAGTGCTCACTGAGGGATGGGGCCCCAAGCTTTCAGCTCCAGGGCTGGAGATTGGGAGGCCGCCATTTTCATTCTCATCCTCTAAAGCTGGCTGGAAAGCCTTCAGGGAACAAAAGTCACATAGAGCAAACCTGAGCAGATTACTTAGTCTGACACCTGGCAAGGGTGGTACAATTCCCCCTGGGGCAAAGACATTTGAGAAGCAATGCAACAGGCCCCTCCCCCAGAAGATCAGCAAGAATATCCAGTCAGGACTAAGTTTACTGATCAATGAGAACAGAAAAACTCCAGTGCTGGGGGAATATAGCACATAGAATTCATGGCTTTTTTCCCCCATGATTCTTTAGTCTTTCAACTTTAAACTTTTAAAAAAATTTTTCTTTACTTTTTCAACCGATTTCTTATCAACTCTTTTTAAAAATCATTGTAATTTTTTTTATACTTGAACCCTATCCCTTCATTGTATTTAATCTTATTTTTGTATATATATATATATATATATATATATATATATATATATATATGTGTGTGTGTGTGTGTGTGTGTGTGTGTGTGTGTGTGTTTTCCTTTTTTTACAATCTTGGGATACAATTTCTTCTAACAGACCAAAATACACCCAAAATCTGGTGTATGGCCTTGTTCTATTCACCTGTCTGATCATATTCTCTCTCTCTCTCTTTTTTTTTCTGTTTCTTCCTTTTTTTTTTCTTGAATTTTTTGTTGTTGTTGCTAAAGTCTTTTTTAATTTTAATCTTTACAGTTACATTCTATCCTTTCAATATATTTATTTTTATTTTTGTATATATAAGGTGTTTTTTTTTTATTTACAATTTTGAGATGTAGTTTTGATGTGGGAGAGCTAGGTTCTTGTCTCACAGAGTTGAAGAATGAATCTCAAAGACAAAAGAGAGTGAGTAAAGCCATAGAAGTTTATTAAGTGAAGATACAGAAAAAGTTCTCAAGAGTGAGAGGTCCTGACAGAGTTGCTAATGAGGGCCTTTAGGATTGGTCTTTTATAGAAAGCTAACCAGGAAACTTAAATCCTTTTAACATTTCTACCGACATCACTATTGAGCAAGGACTAAAGATAACACCTCCAGTGGCTTACTTCCTTTTTAGGGTCTGGTTATTCCTTGTTGGTCACAGGTGATTATCATAAAGACACCCACCCCACACACCCAGGGCAGGGTGGTCCCCCACCCCACACGCCTAGGGTAAGGTGGTCCAATTTGTCCTCTTATCTCTGGTTTCCCCACACCTCCACATCTTTGGGATTTCTGTGAGCCTGATCACATAGCCCCATATCTCTCCCTACCTAACCCTGCCGGTCCTTTTACTCAGTTTCTTCTAACAAACTGACCAAAATACACTCAGGAGAAAGTGTATTGTTCTGTTCATCTGTTTGTTTATATACCTTCCTTTTTATTGTAGTTGGTTTTTATTTTTTTTATTTTTTCTTTTATTTTGTTCTGATCTTTTAATTTCCATTTTTACAGTTACATTCTATCTTTTCACTGTATTTAATTTTATTTTTGTACATATATACTTTTTTCTTTAAAATTTGGGGATATCGTTTTCTAAAGAACAGACCAAAATACACACAGAATCCAGTGTGTTGCTGTACTCTGTTCACCTGTCTGATTATATTCTCTCACTCTTTTTTTTTTTTCCCCTGGTTTCGGGTCTCTTCTGATTTGTTTAGTGTATATTTCTCTAGAGTCATTGTTGCCATTTTAGTATTTCATTCTCCCGTTCATCTATTCTTCTGTGGACAGAATGGTAAGACGGAAAAACTCACCTCAAAAAAGAGAACAAGAAGCAGTACTGACTGCCAGGGACCTAATCAGTATGGACATAAGTAGGATTTCAGAACTAGGGTTCA
The DNA here is from genome assembly GCF_004348235.1 of Phoca vitulina. NCBI lineage: Eukaryota > Metazoa > Chordata > Mammalia > Carnivora > Phocidae > Phoca > Phoca vitulina. Next base: position 625,232 of record NW_022589787.1, on the reverse strand, counting down.
GAATAACAATTATAAAGATACTAGTTGGTCTTGAAAAAAACAAAGAAGACACTAGAGAATCCCTTTCTGGAGAAATAAAAGAATGAAAATCTAAGTCGAAATCAAAAAGGCTATTAATGAGATGTAATAAAAAATGGACGCTCTAACTGCTAGGATAAATGAGGCAGAAGAGAGAATTAGTGATATAGAAGACCAAACAATGGAGAATAAAGAAGCTGAGAAAAAGAGAGATAAACAACAACTGGATCACGAGGGAAAATTCGAGACATAAGTGATACCATAAAGTGAAACAATATTAGAATAATTGGGATCCCAGAAAAAGAGGAAAGACAGATAGGGGCAGAAGGTATATTGGAGCAAATTATAGCAGAGAACCTCCCTAATCTGAGGAAGGAAACATATCAAAACCCAGGAGGCACAGAGACCCCCCCCTAAAAATCAATAAAAATAGGTCAACACCCCATTATAGAATAGTGAAATTTGTAAATCTCAGAGACAAAGTGAAAATCCTGAAAGCAGCTCGGGACAAGAGGTCTATAACTTATAAGGGTAGAAACATTCAATTGGCACAGAGACCTGGAAGGCCAGAAAGGACTGGCATGATATATTCAGGGTGTTAAATGAGAAAAAAATGCAGCCAAGAATACTTTATCCAGCTAAGATGTCATTCAAAATAGAAGGAGTGATAACAAGCATCCAGAACAAACAGAAACTTAAAGAATTTGTGATCATCAATTCGGACCTATAGGAAATATTAAAATGGATCATCTAAGCAAAGAAAGAGCCAAAGGTAAGTAGACCGGAAAGGAATGGAGACAATATACAGAAACAGTGACTTTACAGGTAATACAATGGCACTAAATTCATATCATTCAATAGTTACTCTGAATGTAAGTGGGCTAAACGCCCCAATCAAAAGACACAGGGAATCAGATTGGATAAAAAAGCCAGACCCATTGATATGCTGTCTGAAAGAGACTCATTTTAGACACAAAAACACCTCCAGATTGAAAGTGAGGGGGTGAAAAACCATTTATCATGCAAATGGATATCAAAAGAAAGTTGGGGTGGCAATCTTTACATACAGACAAATTAGATTTTAAAACAACACTGTAATAAGAGATGAGAAAAGACACTATATCATACTTCAAGGTCTATCCAACAAGATCTAACAATTGTAAATATTTATGGCCCTAACATCGGAGCAGCCAAATATATATCCAATTAATTAACAAAATCAGAGAAACACATCTATAATAAGACAATAATAGTAGGGGACTTTAACACCCCCATCACTGAAATGGACAGATCATCTAAGCAGAAGATCAACAAGGAAATAAGGGCTTTGAATGACACACTGGACAAAATGGACTTCACAGATATACTCAGAACATCCCATCCTACAGCAGAGAATATACATTCTTCTCTAGTGCACATGGAACATTTTCCAGAATAGATAACATACTGGGTCACAAATCAGGTGTCCACCAGTACCAAAATATTGGGATCATCCCCCGCATATTTTTAGACCATAATGCTTTGAAAGTGGAACTCAATCAGAAGAAATTTGGATAGAACTCAAATACATGGAAGCTAAAGAGCATCCTACTAAAGAATGAATGGGTCAACCAGGAAATTAAAAAATAATTTAAAAAACTCATGGAAACAAATGAAAATGAAAACACAACTGTTCAAAATATTTGGGATGAAGTAAAGCTGGTCTTAAGAGGGAAATATGTAGCACTACAGGCCTTTCTCGGGAAACAAAAAAGGTCTCAAATACACAACAAAACCCTACACCTAAAGGAAATGGAGAAAGAACAGCAAATAAGCCTAAACCCAGCAGGAGAAGAGAAATAATAGAGTCGAAATCAATGAGATAGAAACCAAAAGAACAGTAGAACAGATCAACGAAACTAGGAGCGGGTTGTTTGAAAGAATAAGATCGATAAACCCCTGGCCAGGCTTATCAAAAAGAAAAGATAAAAGACCTAGATAAAACCATGAATTTAAGAGGAGAGATAACAACCAACAGTGTAGAAATATAACAATTATAAGAACATATTATGAGCAATTATATGCCAACAAATTAGGCATCTGGAAGAAATGGATGAGGGGAGCCTGGGTGGCTCAGTCATTAACTGTCTGCCTTTGGCTCAGGTCGTGATCCCAGAGTCCTGGGATTAAGCCCCACATTGGGCTCCCTGCTCGGCGGGAAGCCTGCTTCTCCCTCTCCCCCTCCCCCTGCTTGTGTTCCTCCTCTCATGATCTCTGTCTCTGTCAAATAAATAAATAAAATCTTAAAAAAAAAAAAAAAGAAATGGATGCATTCCTACAGATGTATAAACTACCAAAACTGAAACAGGAAGAAGTATAAAACCTGAACAGACCCATAACCAGCAAGGAAATTGAAGCAGTAATCAAAAATCTCCCAACAAACAAGAGCCCAGGGCCAAATGGCTTCCCAGGGGAATTGTACCAAACATTTATAGAAGAAATGATACATATTTTCCTGAAGCTATTTCAAAAAATAGAAATGGAAGAAGAACTTCCAAGCTCTTTCTATGAGGCCAGCATTGCCTTGATCCCCAAACCAGATAAGACCCCACCAAAAAGGAGAATTACAAACCAATATCCCTCATGAACATGGGTGCAAAAATAATCACCAAAATAGTAGCCAATAGGATCCAACAGTACATTAAAAGGATTATTCACCACAACCAAGTGGGATTTATTTCTGGGCTGCAAGTGTGGTTCAACATCTGCAAATCAATCAATATGATACACTACATAAATCAAAGAAAGGATAAGAACCATATGATCCTCTCAAGAGATGCAGAAAAAAACATTTGACAAGGTATAGCATCTTTTTTTTCTTTTTTTTTAAAGATTTTATTTATTTATTTAAAGGGAGACAGCAAGAGAAGGAACACAAGCAGGGGGAGAGGGAGAGGGAGAAGCAGGTTTTCCGTGGAGCAGGGAGCCCGTTATAGCATCCTTTCTTCATTAAAACTCTTCACAGTGTAGGGATTGAGGGGACATAACTCAATGTTATAAAAGCCATATATGAAAGATCCACAGTGAATATAATTATCAATGGGGAAAAACTGAGAACTTTTCCTCTAAAGTCAGGAACAAAACAGGGATGTCACCTCTCTCTGCTGTTGTTCAACATAGTACTAGAAGTCCTAGCCTCAGCAATCAGACAACACAAAGAAATAAAAGTCATCCGAATCAGCAAAGAAGAAGTCAAACTCACTCTTCACAGATGACATGATACTCTTATGTGGAAAACCCAAAACACTCCACCCCAATATTGCTAGAACTCATAGGAATTCAGCAATGTGGGAGGATATAAAATCAATGCACAGAAATCAGTGGCATTCCTATACATTAACAATGAGACAAAGAAAGAAAAATTAAGGAGTCAATCCCATTTACAATTGCACCAAAAACTCTAAGATACCTAGGGATAAGCCTAACCAAAGAGGCAAATGATCTATACTCAGAAAACTATAGAACACTCATGAAAGAAATTGAGGAAGACACAAAAAGATGGAAAAATATTCCATGCTCATGGATTGCAAGAACAAATATTGTGAAAATATCTATGCTACCTAGAGCAATCTTCATACTCAATGCAATCCCTATCAAAATACCATCAAGTTTTTTCACAGAACTGGAAGAAATAATCCCAAAGTTTGTATGGAACCAGAAAAGATCCCGAATATCCAAAGGAATGTTTAAAAAGGAAACCAAAGTTGAAAACATCACAATTCTAGACTTCAAGCTATATTACAAAGCTGTAATCATCAAGACAGCATGGTACTGGCACAAAAACAGACACATAGATCAATGGAACAGAATAGAGAGCCCAGAAATGGACCCTCAACTCTACGGTCAACTAATCTTTGACAAAGCAGAAAAGAACATCCAATGGAAAAAAGACAGTCTTGTCAACAAATGGTGTAGGGAAAATTGAACAGCCACATGCAGAAGAATGAAAGTGGATCATTTCCTTACACCACACACAAAAATAGACTCAAAATGGATGAAATACCTCAATGTGAGACAGGAATTCATCAAAATCCTTGAGGAGAACACAGGCAGCAACCTCTTCGACCTCAGCTGCAGCAACTTCTTTGTAGATATATCTCCAAAGGCAAAAATGAACTATTTCAACTTCATTGAGATAAAAATCTTTTTCATAGCACAGGAAACAGTTGACAAATTCAAAAGATAATGGACAGAAAGGGAGAAGATACTTGCAAATGACATCAGATAATGGGCTAGTATCCAAGATCTATAAAGAACTTACCAAAATCAACACCCAATGAACAAGTAATCCAATCAAGGAATGGGCAGAAGACATAAAAAGACATTTCTCCAAAGAAGACATCCAAATAGCCAACAGACACATGAAAAAGTGTTCCATATCACCTGGCATCAGGGAAATATAAATCAAAACTACAATGAGACACCACCTCAAGCCAGTCAGAATGGCTAAAATTAAGATGTTGGTGAGGATGTAGAGAAAGGGGAACCCTCTTACACTGTTGATGGGAATGCAAGCTGTTGCAACCACTCTGGAAAACAGTATAGAGGTTCCTCAAAAAGTTAAAAATAGAGCTACCCTATGACTCAGCAATTGCACTACTGGGTATTTACCTTAAAGATACAAATGTAGTGATCCAAAGGGGCACCTGCACCCCAATGTTTATAGCAGCAATGTCCACAATAGTCAAGCTATGGAAAGAGCCCAGATGTCCATTGACAGATGAATGGATAAAGCAGAAGTGGTACATATATAATGGAATATTACACAGTCATCAAAAAATGAAATCTTGCCATTTGCAATGACTTGGATGGAACTAGAGGGTATTATGCTAAGCGAAATAAGTCAGTCAGAGAAAGACAGTTATCATATGATCTCACTGATGTTGAATTTAAGAAACAAACCAGAGGATCATAGGGGAACAGAGGAAAAATAAAACAAGATGAAACCAGAGAGGGAGACAAACCATAAGAGACCATCATAGGAATAAACCGAGGGTTGCTGGAAGGGAGGGGTGTGTCAGGATGGGGTAACTGCGTGATGGACATTAAGGAGGGCCTGTGATGTAATGAGCACAGGGTATTATATAAGTCTTATGAATCACAGGCCTGTACCTCTAAAAACCAATAAAACATTATATGTTAAGTAATTGAATTTAAATAAAAAAATATAAAAAAGTACATGCATGCATAAATACATGCATATTTAACAAAAATATACAAATGCAAAAAATATTCTAAAATTTTAGCCATGGGTCAGTAAAACATTGTAATGTAATTTCACTGGTTTATTAACACTTCATATTTTTATCCAATTGTGTCTCTGGACAAAGGCAAATTAAGTTACTCTTTTACTAATATTTCTGAAAGAGAATATCAAGGTTTTATTTATTTTGTTTTAAAGATTTTACTTATTTATTTGAGAGAGAGAGAGCATATGCAAGGGGGCAGGGCAGAGGAAGAGTGGGAAGGAGAATAAGACTCCCCACAGAGTGCAGAGCCCAAAGTGGGGCTTGACAAGGGGCTGGATCCCAGGACCCTGAGACAATGAGCTAAGCCAAAGTCAGATGCTTAACCAAATGGACTATCTAGGCACCCTGTGAGATAAATATTTTATTATGAACTGAGAAGTAATTTGATGGAGGCTGTGGGGTAAATTGAGTGACTGAGGAAACAATTAGCAGCTATCTGGCTGTCTTCAAAACCTGAGTGAATGGACAAAACATCCAGTTCTGTTTCCAGATAGTTTTTTATTCTTTATTCAGAGTCAGGTGATGAATTTTGGTGGTCCTTTAGTCTCTTGAGAGCCTCTAATGGATGGTAAGGGACTTACAGTTCAAGTGACCATAGGGAGCAGAGGGACTGAATTGGGAATGGAAAAAAATTGGCAGTGTGGATAGAAGGATGAATGATGTATGGTCATGAAGGGGGTTGTAACAAAAGATTCAGAAGAAGATCCAAACCAGTGAAAGGAGGAAGCAAGAACAGCTATGATGAGAAGGGAACTATTTAAGAAACCAGTTTGGGAAGATTTTAATTTCCTCAAAGAGGACCTTGACATTTTTTTAGTAAAATCATGACCACAATAAAAGAAGTAATCAGAGTTTGTGGAGCACAACTTCAACAGGTGTTCAAAAGGGGATTTTCTATCCACTGAGAAGCTCCCATCTTCTTTTTTTTTTTTCTAGCAAATTTTCCAAATTTATTCATTGTAATACTTCTTTTTTAAAAATTTAAATTCAATCAGAGAATGTATAGTACATCATTAGTTTTTGGTATAATGTTCAATGATACATTAGTTGCACTCCCATCTTCTTAACTAATGTTACTTTTATATTTATAATCAGAAAGGATGACTACCCACCATTTGCATTGACATGGATGGAACTAGAGGGGATTATGCTAAGTGAAATAAGTCAATCAGAGAAAGACAATTATCATACGGTTTCACTCATACGTGGAACATAAGGAATAGAGCAGGACCATAGGGGAAGGGAGGGAAAACTGAATGGGAAGAAATCAGAGAGGGACTCTCTCATGGGAAATCAAACCATGAGAGGCTCTAGAAACAAACTGAGGGTTACAGAAGGGAGGGGGTTGGGGGATGGGGTAACTGGGTGATGAGTATTAAGGAGGGCATGTGTTGTGATGAGCACTGGGTATTATACGCAACTGATGAGTCTTTGAACACTACATCAAAAACTAATGATGTACTGTATGCTGTCTAACTGAACATAATAATAATAAAAAAAAAGTTGGGCTCTTAACTCAGCTTCTGGTTGCCAAGGACTCTAACCCAGCTTTTTATACACTGGTACTTTCTTTCATCTCTAACTCAACCTGTGCTTACCTGATACTATAATCCAGCTTCTTATAAACAGAAACCTATCCCTCTAACTAATTCAGCCTCTCTTTTCCTAGGACTCTAACCTACTTTTGGAGTATAATAAAAATCTAAAGAAGGTTCTCCTCTCAGCTCAAGAGACTTTTGTCTGTGGCAGTGGTTTAGGAATCAGACTTACTAATGAATCCCTGATCAATCTGTCGGGAGTGGAGACAAAAATTTCAAAGAGGCACAGTTAGGATTCTGGTTGAGGAGTCTGTGCCCAGTGATAAATCCAATCTTATTTGAGTTGACACCATAATAAAGAAAAAGCAGAACCGTGCATTAGTTAAAGCAGTAAAAAATATATTTTATTAAGGACTATTGCAATAAGGGGAACATGTCATTATAGAACTGTGCTGAGAGAAGTTGGTGGGGGATGGACTAAATAGGTGATGGGTATTAAGAAGGGCACTTGTTATGATGAGCACAGGGTGTTATATGTAAGTGATGAATCACCAAATTCTACTCCTGAAACCGATATTACAGTATATGTTAACTAACTAGAATTTAAATAAAAATTTGGAAGAAAAAAGTGCTGATTTTTTTTTAGACTTATTCATTTATTTGAGAGAGAAAAAGAGAGAGAGTGGAGGGAAGGGCAGAGGGAGAGAATCTTCCAAGCAGACTCCCCACTGATGCAGGGCTCAGTCCCATGACCCATGAGATCATGACCTGAGCCAAACCAAGAGTCAGACACTCAACTGACTGAGCCATTCAGGTGCTCTCAACTGTGACTAATTCTAAATACAGCATGGGCAGTTAGGTATTTATATCCCAGTGTCCTGTTGGTCTTAAGATGGGATACTATTAAGAAGAATTGTGGAGGGCGCCTGGGTGGTTCAGTTGTTAAGCGTCTGCCTTCGGCTCAGGTCATGATCCCAGGGTCCTGGGGTCAAGTCCCACATTGGGCTCCTTGTTCGGCAGGAAGCCTGCTTCTCCCTCTCCCACTCCCCCTGCTTGTGTTCCCTCTCTTGCTGTCTCTCTCTCTGTCAAATAAATAAATAAAATCTTAAAAAAAAAAAAAGAAGAATCACGGATCACTGCATCGAAAACTGGTGATGTATTGTATCGTGACTAACATAATGCAATAAAATAAAATTAAAAAAATACATTAGTCAGAAAAAAAAAGAAGAATCTGCAAGTATAAGGGAGATTCTGGTCAAATTGTTCTAACAGGATTGTTGCTGAAGACTGATCAGGCTGATCAGACATTACCTGTGACAAATGGAAGATGAGAAAACTGATTAGATATTGTTGATAATCAAATATGGAAGATGAAAGACCCTTGCTAAATTGACTTAGGGTTGTTGCTAAAGATCTTACAAGGGAGTACACAGATGGGCCTAGGAGAAGATATAGGAAACTATTTCTTTTTTAATTATTTGAATGTAGTTGACACACAATGTTACGTTAGTTTCAATATTACTTAGCCATCAGAAAGAATGAAAACCCAACTTTTACATCCACATGGATGGGACTGGAGGAGATTATGCTAATTGAAATAAGTCAAGCAGAGAAAGTCAATTATCATATGGTTTCACTTATTTGTGGAACATAAGGAACAGAATGGAGGACATTAGGAGAAGGAAGGGAAAAATGAAGGGGGGGAAATCGGAGGAGGAGACGAACCATGCAAGACTATGGATTCTAGGAAACAAACTGAGGGTTTTAGAGAGGAGTGTGGTGGGGAGATGGATTAGCCTGGTGATGGATATTAAGGAGGGCACTTATGGCATGGAACACTGGGTGTTATACGAAAACAATGAATCATGGAACACTACATCAAAAACTAATGATGTACTACTGTATGGTGACTAACATAACATAATAAAATAAAATAAAATTTTAAAAAGTGTGCAACATAGTGATTTGATAAGTTTATACATTTTGTTTTGCTCACCACAAGTATAGTTACTGTCTGTCACTGTACAACACTATTATGGTATCATTGACTATATTCCTTATGCTGTTCCTTTTATTCCTGTGATTTATTCATTTGATAACTGGAAGACTGTATCTTCCACTACTGATTAATGTTTGGTGAAGAAAAGAATCTCCATCACTATCAAATTGAAATTGGGAAACTACTCTACAAGGGGGTAATGAAGAATATGTCTGAAATACAAAACATCCCTTAGGGTTTCTCTTAAGATTTTCATGACCTAAGTAAGATTAAGATCAAAAGAAAAGTAAAACAACCCAATCTAAACATGACTAGTAAAGATACAGACCAAGGAGTAAAAGTTTGAGTCACCCCCTTAGGTAAAGAACCAGGAAGTTGGGTTGCTGCTGAGGTGAGAAAATACAAAATAGGTAGTAAAAGAAAGTGGATATAAATCCAGGTAAGATATGTGACCAGCTACGGAAATGAGAGCTGTAATTGTCATGAGTATTTCCTCCTAAGATTGTTATGAACATGTCTGCATGTATGTATAATATATTAATCAAATTTCTATCCTCTTATTCCCTTGCCATGTAAAATAATACATACTGAATTTATATCATAGTATTTAAGTATTGTTAATTTTACATCATACTATTTGCTATACTACATCAATGAGAAAAGTAAACATCATCTAAGGACTTTACCACCTTTTCTGGGGAAAAGGTTAGTGTGGTTTTGACTGTATGCATTGTATGTATCATGTTAGGCAGAATTATGACCTTATTATTGTTTTTATTTAAAATTAAGTATGGTTTAAGGTGATGTGCATAGAAGTGAAGTTGACAAAGGGTAGACTTGTGGTGGTTAATATTATTTGTTAACTTGATTAGGCTAAGTGAAGCTCGATTAACTGGTGAAACATTATTTCTGGATGTCTTTAAGGGTGTGTTTGGAAGGTATTAGAATTTGATTCAGTAGACTCAGTGAAGAGACTTACCCTTATGATTGTGGATAGACATCTATCTCCTATTTGTTCTGTTTTTTAATGTTAATATAGATTTTGATACAAAGAGTGGGGTTTTTTTTTGTTCTTCCGTTTTGCTTTTACTTTTTAATTTTATTTGTTTTTAGAGAGAGAGTGCATGCACACAAGTGGGGGGAGGGGCAGAAGGTGAAAGAGAAAGAATCTTAAGCAGGCTCCATGCTCAGTGAGGAGCCCAGTGCAGGGCTAGATCTCACAGCCCTGAGATCATGACCTGAGCAAAAATCAAGAGTTGAACTCTTAACCAACTGAGCCACCCAGGCACCCCCCCAGAATTGTTCTTGAGGAAGAATTTTAAGGATCAGTTTTCTAAATTGGTTTTGGAGTTTCTGGAGTTTGCTATCTTATGTAATTAGATTTAAAGATGATAATGGCTCTATTTCTATTGCATAATCTAGTGGTTCTCTTTGGATTTGGGTTGCAACATATCCCCCCTTTGGGTATGTTACTCTAGTCCATTTATCCAGTGACCAAAAAAACTTCTAGGTTTGACTGATACCCAGAACAAGAGAAGCCTCTGCAAACAGGTCCAGCCTGCTGTGCAAGCTCTTCCAACGTTGTCATACATTTCAGCAGACACAATCATTTTGGAAGTATTGTTGGCAAATATAGAGATTTTGTAGTTTGTCAGCCCCTATAGGTGTATCACAAAGAAAACTTTTGGATTTTGGAGCAAAGCCTGCCTTCATCCAGAGATATTTACTCTACTTATGAGAAACAACTCTTGGCCTGTTAGTGGGCATAGCAGAAAGTGGATGTTTGACCATGGGTCACATAGCTACCATATGACCAGGGTTGTCCATCATGAACTGGATGTTATATTACTCACCAAATCATAAATTAGGGAAGCTCATGAAATACAGCATTATGAAATAAAAGTCACATATATGCCCTGAAGGCACAGGCAATTACGTGGCCCAAATGCCCATAGCCCTCAATCCTGGTGCACTGCCTTCTTTCTCTCAACTAACATCTAAGGAATTATGGAGAAATTTCTTTAATCAGTTGAAAAAGGATTAAAAGATGCAGGGCTGGATCATATGTATACATGTAGATACCACCCACATGTGGAGAGCTGCATTACTATATCCCATATCTCAGATATCTCTGTTGAAGAGTAGTGAGTGAAAATTATTCCAATGGCAGAACCTTAAGCAGTGTACTTGAACATTCTCTTTGTAAGGACAAATGTCCAGTGTGATTATATAACAGGTTGTAGCTAATGGAATGGCTCGGTGATCAAGGACTTGATAGAAACATGAGTGGAAAATTGGTGCAAAATTTGGAGGTGTATGTGGATAAACCGCTCTCAAAAAGCCAATATCATGAATGCATTTCTGTCCTATGTAAATCCACACCAAAATGTGGACACATTAGAGGCAGATTTCAATAATCAAATGGATTGAATCTGCAGATACCAGTTAGGCCCTTTCCCCATCTACTCCGGTTATTAAAAATGGGCTCATGAACAAAGTGGCCATAGTGGCAGAGATGGAGAATATGACTGTAGTCAAAAGCACTGACTTCCACTCACCAAGGATAAGTGCCCAATTTTCCAGCAACAGACAACAACACTAAGTACCTTATATGACACCTTTCCCTGAGGAAAACTAGCTGGTGGCAGATTGCATTGGACAGCTTCTATCATGGAAAGCATAGAATTTTTCCTTACCAGAATACACACTTTCTCTGGGTGTGGATTTGCTTTCCCTGCATGCAAAGCTTCAACCAATGCTACCACCTGTGTTCTTACAGAATGCACTATCTTGTTTCAGATCAAGAAATTTCCTTCTCAGAAGAAAAGTGTTGCAGTGGGCCATGCTCATGGAATTCATTTACCATGTTCCAAGCCATTCTGAAGTAGCTGGATTGATAGAATAATAGAAAATCCTTTTGAAGACTCTTAGAGAGCCAGTAAAGTGGCAATACATTGTGGAGCTGTGACAAGGTTCTCTAGGTGTGTATTCTCTGTGTCAACTTGATTTGCTGCTTTTTCTTTTATATCAAGAATTCAGTGCCATAATATTTTGATTACTACAGCTTTGAAATATAACTTGAAGTCTGGAATTGTGATGCTTCCAGGTATGCTTTTCTTTTTCAAGATTGCTTTGGTTTTTCATGGTCTTTTGTGATTCCATACAAATTTTAGAATTCTTTGCTCTAGTTCTGTGGAAAATATTGTTGATATATTGATAAAGATTGCATTAAATGTATAGATTTCTTTGGGTATTATAGATATTTAAACGATATAGTTCTTCTAATCCATGAGTGTGGAATGTCTTTCCATATCTTTGTGCCCTCTTCAATTTCTTCATTAGTGTTTTATACTTTCCAGGGTACACCTCTTCAGAGTTTCACCTAGATTTATTCTTGGTATCTTATTGGTTTTGGTGCAATTGAAAATGGGATTGATTCCTTAATTTCTCTTTCTGCTGCTTCACTATTGGTGTATATGGATTGTGTATCCTGTGACTTGACTGAATTCATTGGTCAGTTCTAGCAGTTTTTTCATGGAGTCTTTCAGGTTTTCTATACATAGTATTATGTCATCTGCAAATAGTGAAACTTTTACTTCCTTATTGATCTGGGTTCCTTTTATTTCTTTTTGTTTTCTGATTGCTGTGGCTAGGAGTTTCAGTACTATATTGAATAAAAGTAGTGAGAATAGACATATTTGTCTTGTTCCTGACCTTAGGGGAAAAAGTCTCAGTTTTTCCCTTCTAAGGATGATGTTAGCTGTGGGTTTTTAATATATGGCCTTTATTATGTTGATGTATGATCCCTCTAAACCTACTTTGTTGAGGGTTTTTAACATGAATGGATGTTGTACTTTGTCACATGTTTTTTTTCTTCATCTATTGAACTGATCATATGGTTCTTATCCTTTCTCTTATCGATGTTATATATCACATTGATTGATTTGGGAATATTGAACCACACTTGGAACCCAGGAATAAATCCCACTTGGTAGCAGTGAATGATTTTTTAAAATGTACTGTTGGATTTGGTTTGGTAGTATTTTGTTGAGGATTTTTGCATCTATGTTCATCAGAGATATTGGCCTCTTTTAGTGGTGTCTTTTTTAATTTTATTTTATTATGTTATGTTAGTCACCATACAATACATCATTAGTTTTTGATGTAGTGATCCACGCTTCATTGTTGTCATATAACACCCAGTGCTCCATGCAGTATGTGCCCTCCTTAATACCCATCACCAGGCTAACCCATTCCCCCACCCCCTCCCCTCTAAAACCCTCAGTTTGTTTCTCAGAGTCCATAGTCTCTCATGGTTCATCTCTCACTCCGATTTCCCCCCTTTCATTTTTCCCTTCCTTCTCCTAATGTCCTCCATGCTATTCCTTATGTTCCACAAATAAGTGAAACCATATAATTGACTTTCTCTGCTTGAATTATTTCACTTAGCATAATCTCCTCCAGTCCCATCCATGTGGATGTAAAAGTTGGGTATTCATCCTTTCTGATGGCTGAGTAATATTCCATTGTATATATGGACCACATCTTCTTTATCCATTCATCTGTGGAAAGGCATCTTGGCTCTTTCCACAGTTTGGCTATTGTGGACATTGTTGCTATAAACACTGGGGTGAATATGGCCCTTCTTTTCACTACATCTGTGTCTGTGGCATAAATACTAAGGAGTGCAATTGCTGGGTCATAGGGTAGCTCTATTTTTAATTTTTTGAGGCACCTCCACACTGTTTTCCAAAGTGGCTGTACCAACTAGCATTCCCACCAACACTGTCAGAGGGTTCCCCTTTCTCCACAACCTTTCCAACATTTGTTGTTTCTTTCCCTGTCAATTTTTGCCATTCTAACTGGTGTAAGGTGGTATCTCAATGTGGTTTTGATTTGAATTTGGGTTCTCAATTGATGCAGAAAAAGCATTTGACTAAATACAGCATCCTTTCCTGATTAAAACTCTTCAGAGTATAGGGATAGAAGGAACATTCCTCAAGTTCATAAAATCCATCTATGAAAAACCCACAACGAATATCATCCTCAATGGGGAAAAGCTAAGAGCCTTTCCCTTAACATCAGGAACATGTCAAGGATGCCCACTATCGCCACTATTTTTCAACATAGTACTAGAAGTCCTGGCAACAGCACTCAGACAACAAAAAGAAATAAAAGGTATTCAAATTGGCAAAGAAGAAGTCAAACTCTCTCTTCACAGATGACATGATACTTTATGTAGAAAACCTAAAAGACTCCACCCCCAAAATTACTAGAACTCACACAGCAATTTAGTAATGTGGCAGGATACAAAATCAATGCACAGAAATCACTTGCTTTCCTATATACTAATAATTCAACTGTAGAAAGAGAAATTAGGGAAATAATTCTATTTACAATAGCACCAAAGACCATAAGATACCTCAGAATAAACCTAACCGAAGAGGTAAGGGATCTATACTCTAGGAACTACAGAACACTCATGAAAGAAATTGAAGAAGACACAAAAAGATGGAAAAACTTCCCCTGCTCAAGGATCAGAAGAATAAACATTGTTAAAATGTCTATGCTACCCAGGGCAATCTATACCTTCAATGCCATCCCGATCAAAATTCCAATGACATTTTTCAAAGTGCTGGAACAAACAATCCTAAAATTTGTATGGAATCAGAAAAGACCCTGAATTGCCAAAGAAATGTTGAAAAAGAAAAACAAAGCTGGGGGCATCATGTTGCCCAAATTCAAGCTGTATTACAAAGCTGTGATCACCAAGACAGCATGGTACTGGCACAAAAACAGACATGTAGACCAATGGAACAGAATAGAGAACCCAGATATGGACCCTCAACTCTATGGTCAAATAATCTTTGACAAAGCAGGAAAAAACATGCAATGGAAAAAAGACAGTCTCTTCAATAATTGGTGCTGGGAAGTTTGGACAGCCACATGCAGAAGAACAAAACTCGACCATTCTCTAACACCCTAACAAAGGTAGACTCAAAATGGATGAAAGACCTCAATATGAGACAGGAATCCATCAAAATCCTAGAGGAGAACATAGGCAATAACCTCTTTGACATCGGCCACAGCAACTTCTTTCAAGATACATCTGCGAAGCCTAGTAAAACAAAAGGAAAAGTGAACTTTTGGGACTTCATCAAGATAAAAAGCTTCTGCACAACAAAAGAAACAGTCAACAAAACAAGGAGGCAACCCACAGAATGGGATATTTCCAAATGACACTACAGATAAAGGGCTGCTATCCAAGATCTGTAAAGAACTTCTCAAACTCAACACCCAAAAAACAAATAATCAAGTCAAAAAATGAGCAGAAGATATGAACAGACACTTCTCTGAAGAAGACATACAAATGGCTAACAGACACATGAAAAAATGTTGATCATCATCCATCACGGAAATTCTTTTAGTGGTGTCTTTATCTGGTTTTGCTATCTGGTAATTCTGGCCTCATAGAATGAATTTGGAAGTTTTCCTTCCTTTCCTATTTTTTTAATAGTTTGAGAAGAATAGGCATTAACTCTTTAAGTGTTTGGTAGAAATCATCTGGAAGCCATCTAGTCCTGGACTTTTGTTTGCTAGGAGTGTTTTGATTACTGATTCAATTTCTTTGCTGGTTATCGGTCTGTTCAAATCTTCTATTCCTTCCTGTTTCAAGTTTCAACCATTTCTTCTAGGCTGTCCAATATGTTGGCAAATAGTTTCTCATTCTCTTGAAATCATTTGTGCTCTGTGCTGTTGATTGTTATTTCTCCTCTTTCATTTGTAATTTTATTTATTTGGTCTTTTCTCTTCTTGATAAGTCTGGGTAGAGGTTTATAAATGTTATTGATTTTTATCGAAGAACCAGCTCCTGGTCTCATTGATCTGCTGTATTTTTTTTTTAATTTTCTATATCATTTATTTCTGCTCTGATCTTTTTTTAAATAATTTTTTTATTATGTTATGTTAGTCACCATACAGTACATCATTAGTTTTTGATGTAGTGTTCCATGATTCATTGTTTGTGTATAACACCCAGTGCTCCATGCAATACGTGCCCTCCTTAATACCCATCACTGGGGCTCTAATTTTTATTATTTCCCTCCTTCTGCTGGTTTTAGGTTTTGCTTATTGTTCTTTTTCTCACTCTTTTAGGTGTAAAGTTTGTTTATTTAAGATTTTTTTTTTTTTTTTTTTTTTTGCTAGGTGTGCTCTGGTCTGCTTGTGAGATGAGACCTGTCACCACTGCTACCTGAACCAAGATCCTGCAAAACTGCAGAGTCAGGAGACAAGGTTTTGGCAGGGGTTTGGGCTGGTCTTCTGGGGGAGGAGGCCTGCTGTGCTGGGACAGAGGCAAGCATGACTAGTTCCACTGGAGTGGACGGAGCGGGCCTTGATGTAAGGAAATTAGGTAGTGAGTGTGGGGGCTATGCTGCTTCCCAGAGGTGGCCCTGTACTTATGCCAAGGGGCATGGGTGGGAAATGGTACTGGCCAGTTCCTTTGTTTACAGATATATCTCTTTGTGAATTCTGCCTCTTTGAGACATGCTCCTAAATGAGCAAATAACCTCCCCACTGTGTGTTCCAGGGGCTCTTCAGATCACTGTCTTCATGCTGTATGTCTCTGGGCTTTTTGCCCTGCCTTCTCTCTAAAAGCAGTGCCATACATTCTGGGTTGTACCCAAAAGCCTGCAGACCTTTAAAACTCAAGGCTTTAAGCCCCACTGGTTGCAGGAACTCACAAAATTTAGCCCCTCTCACTTTCTAAGCCAATTACCACAGGGAATCATCTTCCCCATGTGCTCCTTTATCTCTAGTCTGTTTCTTACCCTTCTCTGTGACCACAGCTCCCTCCCCACAACAGTGGACATGATCTATTTTACTCTGTCACTACACTGCCTATTACTTTGACTGCCTTGTTCTGACAGTCTTCGGGTCATTTTCTGGGGGGAAGATATGAAGGATGATTCAATAGTTATCTAGTTGTATTTGTGGGACAAGGTGAGCCTAGGGTCCTCTTACTTTACTCCTATCTTCCTCCTAAAAGTGGAGCTGTCTTTTCAATCTGATTAAGTTTAATGACACTAATTACTCAATTTAAGGTAGTAAACAGAGCACTGATAGTTCAGTATGTAAAGTGTTTTTAAAGATAAGCAAAATATAATATGCATTAGATACTAATATGCTTTAGATACTCCTAATCAACCATTTATAAGAAGCAAGGACAGATTCCAGTTTAAGATGGCAAAGTAGGAAGATCCTGAACTCACTCCCATGGACATACCAAATCTATAGCTACATATTGAACAATTTCCTTGAAAAAAAAACATAAAGGCTGTTTAAGCAACAGCTATACATCAGGCAAACAAGAAGAAAGCCACATTGAATTGGGTTGGAGAGGCTGAGACACAATCTCATCATAAGCCCACAGTTTATGTGGTGACTTATAATCAGAAGGGAGCTTCTCTCTGAGGAGTAAAGTGTTTGAATCTCACATTTGGCACCCCAACATTTAAGACCTGCACCTGAGTGACAAGCCCTAAGACTGCAGCAATCTGAAAAAAAAAAAAAAAAAAAAAGGCTCTTAGAGTGTCCATGCACTCAGGATCATTCAGGGGCCTAGCTCAGAGACAGCTAATTGTGTTCAGACTCTGGGTGAAAGAAGCTAATTTTTCTGTATTAAAGCATTGGTCTGACACATAAGAATCTAATTTAAAACACCAAACTAAGCCTGCTGGAACATTCTCTGGGGATAGATAATGGTGGGCACTATCTTCATTCTCTCCCTCTATCTTGATCTAGCTGGTGGGCACCATCTTTTTTTCCCCCATGTGTGACATCTTTACACACCTCTCTGCCTCATCCTAGCTTGTGGGTACTATCTTTACTCTCTCCCTATTTTGCACTAGAATAAGCACATTCTTTTTTTTGGTGGGATGCTATCTTTACACTTTTCCTCTGCCTCACTAGAGTCAGCTGGGACCATATTCATGTTCTCCCTCTGCTGTGCTCAAGTAGCTCATGACATGGAGCCCTTATATACTTCTGGTGCCCTGATTTTTTCAGCTACCACTCAGGGAACACCCTTTGATTACCTGACTTTAGAGGCCAGAGAGAATGAATTCCTTGGTTGTATGGGACTATAAAAATCAAAGAGATGGTTCTTGGCAACCTCCCACCCCCCAGTGCACTGTGCAGACAGTACATTGGACCCCCCCACCCAGTCTTTCCACAAAAGAGGCCTATTTGCTTATCCAGAAACTTGTGCCTGAGGGGCAGGCTTGCAGTTTGGCACACATCTAGTGGCCTATGAAGTGATTTTAGGGCACAGAGGACAGTGGACACAATTTTTGTGCTTTTATCTCTCCTTCAGTTCAACTCATGGTATTTCTCAGAAGGAAGCTTATTTTTCTGTCTGGCAGCCTGATATTTGCCACTGTTGCCAGGGGACATCTCTATCTGGCCTGGCTCTGGTGGCCAAGAAGTCTTATTATCATGGGTCCCACAAGGATGTAACCAAAATAAAAAGAAAATAGTTCTTAAACAGTTACTATCCCTAGAGCACAGCAAGAGGCAACAGACCCAGGAACTTAGCCCCTCTGTAAAGGAAGCCTATTAGCTAGTCATCAAAGATGTAGCCTGAAGTACAGGCTTCTACTTAAACACATATATAAGGGCTGACTTATCCTTTCCATAGACCCCAGAAGCCAGGTACTATCTTCTTGTTTCCCTCTGCTGTACTCCAGAGCACCAGTAAGAAGAGCTCTTACAAATGTCTGGTGCCCCAGATTATACATCTGGCACCCTGGTTTTTGTGGCTGCCATCCAGGGAATGGCCCTAGACTGCTTGTTCTAGTGAATAAGGGAGCTACTATTCCTGAGTCCCACAGGACAGTAACAATTGAAGGAACATAGGGCACTGCACAGGTAACAAACCAAAATATGCATGCAGTCTCTGGGGAAAAAAGGCCAATTTGCTTGCCCTGGAGCTTCAGGCTGAGGGACAGTCTCAAGATATGACTCACACTTAGGGGCTTATCGAAATGCTTTCAGGGAATATATGGTGGAAGTTATCTTTGCCCTGTCACTCTGCCTCACTACAGCTCACCAGTATCTCCCAGAAAATAGCATATACATTTGTCTGGAGCTCCACTTTCTGTGACTGATACCCGGGGGACACATTCATATTACTTGGCTCTGGTGGCCAGTGGGACTTACACTTGCAATCCGTAAGACTGTATATATTTGCATACTTTAAATGCTGCTGCCTGAGTTCTGGTTTCGAATCAGCCTGGATATACCTGCTGACATGCTCACTTTGGAACACTCACAGGTATTGACACACACTCAAATGTTGGGAACCATTAAAGTTTTTACAACCTGCTTAGACAATCACAAAGGGCTGAGAGACAACCAAGAGCTAGTGTAGGGTTGAATGAGAAGTTTTATCTTTTTATGAGGCTGTTACTTCAGGACTGAGAGAGGTGGTAGTTTCATCTTATGCATAGAAACCAACACAGAGTGGGGAGGAGCAAGATGGTGGAGGAGTAGGAGACCTAAATTTCATCTGGTCCCAGGAATTCAGCTAGATAGGGATAAAACCATTCTGAACACCTACTAACTCAACAGGAGATTGAAGAAAAGAATAGCAAGAACTCTCTGAACAGAAAAGCGACCAGTTTCTGGAAGGTAGGACGTGTGGGAAGTGAATCCGAGGTGATATTCAGGAAGATAGACGGTGGGGGAGGGGGCCTCCATCAGCCGCTACTGGCAAGTGATAGAGCAGTAGAGCACAAAATCAGAAATTTTAGAAATCGTGTGCCAGAGATAGAAATGCTTGGTCACAGGCCAGGTGAGCACAGAGTGCGGCCAGAGACGAGGGAGACGGGAGTGATTGACTGCTTTTCTCTGGGGGCTCACTGAGGAGTGGGGCCCTGAGTCCTCTGCTCCTCTGGGGCGGAGATTGGGAGGCCGCCATTTTCACTCTCATTCTCCAAAGCTGTACAGAAAGCTTTCAGGGAACAAAATCTACTGAGAACAAACCTGAGCAGACTACTTAGCCCTGCCCGGCAAGGGCGTGGCAATTCCGCCTCCAGCAAAGACATTTGAGAACCACGGCAACATGCCCCTCCCCCCAGAAGATCAGCAAGAACTGCCAGCCAAGACCAAGTTTACCAATCAATGAGAATGGCAGAACTCCAGCACTAGGGGAATACAGCACATAGAATTTATGGCTTTTTTCCCATGATTCTTTAGTCTTCAAAGTTAATTTTTTTAATTTCCTTTTTTTCTTTTTCTTTTTGATTTTTCTTTTTCCCTTTTTCAACCAACATCTTATCAATCCCTTTTTTAAAAAATGTTTTTTATTTTTCATTTTTAGAGTCATATTCTATCCCTTCATAGTAGTTAACCTTATTTTTGGTATATATATATATATATAGTTCTCTCTTTAAAATTTTGGGATACAGTTTCTTCTAACAGACCAAAATATACCCTAAATCTCTAGTGTATGGCTTTGTTCTAGTCTCCTGCCTGATCACATTCTCTCCACCCCCCTTTTTTTTTTAAATCCTCTTCTTTCTTTTTTTCAACCAACTTCTTATCTTATCAATTCCTTTTATAAAATCTTTTATAACTTTCATCTTTACAGTCATATTCCATCCCTTCATCGTATTTACCCTTATTTTTGTACATATATAAGTTTTTCTTTCTTTAAAATTTTGGGAGGCAATTTCTTCTAAATGACCAAAATATGCCCCAAATCTAGTGTGTAGCACTGATCTATGCATCAGACTGATCATATTTGATCATATTTTTAAAATCTTTTTTTTTCTTTTTTCTTTCTTTCCCTTTGTTTCCCCATTTCAGGGCTCTTCTGATTTGTTTAGTGTATATATTTCTGGGGTCATTGTTACCTGTTAGCATTTTGTTCTCTCATTCATCTATTCTCCTCTGGACAAAATGACAAGACGGAAAAAAATCACCTCAAAACAAAGAACAAGAAACAGTACCAACTGCCAGGGACCTACTCAATACGGACATTAGTAGGATGTCGGAACTAGAGTTCAGAATGACGATTTTAAAGATACTAGCTGGGCTTGAAAAAAGCATGGAAGATATTAGAGAAACCCTTTCTGGAGAAATAAAAGAACTAAAATCTAACCAAGTTGAAATCAAAAAGGCTATTAATGAGGTGCAATAAAAAATGGAGGCTCTAACTGCTAGGATAAATGAGGCAGAAGA
>NW_022589787.1:536792-604136 GCF_004348235.1 Phoca vitulina | reverse complement strand
ATCATCTCTATAGATGAAGATAAAGCATTTGACAAGGTAAAACATCCATACATGATAAAAGCCCCAAAAAATTAGGTTTAGAGGGAACATACCTCTATATAATAAAGACCATATATGAACCCACAGTGAACATCATCTTCAATGGGGAAAATCTGAGCTTTTCACTGAAGGTCAGGACGAAGACAAAGTGTCCACTCTCACCACTTTTTAAAAGAATTTATTAATTTATGAGAGAGCGCATGACACGGCCAGGGCGGGGGTGGTTGCAGAGGGAGAAGCAGACTCCCCACTGAGCAGGGAGCCAGATGTGGGCCTTAATCTCAGGACCCCAGGATCATGATCTAAGCTGAAGGCAGATGCTTAACTGACTGAGCCACCCAGGTGCCCAACTCTCACCACTTTTATTCAACATAGTACTGGAAGTCCTAGCCACAATAATCAGACAAGAAAAATAAATAAAATGCATTCAAATTAACAAGCAAGATGTAAAACTCATTATTGCAGGTGACATGATACTCTATATAAAAAACCCTAGGGGCACCTGGGTGGCTCAGTCAGTTAAGCATCCAAGTCTTGATTTCAGCTCAGGTCATGATCTCAGGGTTGTGAGACTGAGCCCCATGTTGGGCTCCATACTGGGCATGGAACCTGATTAAAATTCTCTCTTACCCTCTCTTTCTTCCTCTCACCCCCTCCCTCCCTAACAAACAAACAAACAAACAAACAAAAACCCTAAAACTCCACCAAAAACCTCTGGAACTGATAAATAAATTCAGTAAAGTCACAGGATACAAAATCAGTGTGAAGAAATCTGTTGCATTTCTATACACTAATAATGAAGCAGCAGAAAGAGAAACCAAGAAAACAATCCCATTTACAATTGCACCAAAATAATAAGATACCTAGGAATAAACCTAACCAAAGAGGTGAAAGACCTGTACTCTGAAAACTATAAAACACTGATGAAAGTAATTGAAGATAATACAAAGAAATGGAAAGACATTCCATGTTCATGGATTGGAAGAACAAATATTGTTAAAATGTCTAAACTACCTAAAGCAATCTGCACATTACCAACAGCATTTTTCACAGAACTAGAACAAACTATCCTAAAATTTGTATGGACCAAGAGCCTTAATAGCCAAAGCAATTTTGAAAATGAAAGTATCAGAATTCCAGACTTCAGTTATATTACAAAGCTGTAGTCATCAAAACAGTACTGACCTAAAAATAGAACAGAATTAAAGACACAGAAATAAACCAACAGTTATATGGTCAATTGCTCTTTGACAAAGCAGGAAAGAATATCCAATGGGAAAAAGGCTGCCTCTTCAACAAATTGTATTGGGAAAACTGGTCAGCTACATGCAAAAGAATAAAACCAGACCACTTTCTTCCACCATACCCAGAAAGAAACTCAACATGAATAAAGACCTAAATGTGAGACCTGAAACCATAAAAATCCTTGAAAAGAGTATTGGCAGTAATGTCTCTGAAATTGGCCATAAGAAAATTTTACTACATATGTCTCCTGAGGCAAGGGAAATAAAAGCAAAAATAAACTTTTGGGACTATATCAAAATATAGAGATTCTGCACATTGAAGGCAAGAATCGTCAAAATTAAAAGGCAACCTATGGGATGGGAGAAGGCATTTGCAAATGACACATCCAACAAAGGGTTACTATCCAAACTATGTAAAGAATGTATACAACTCAACACCCCCCCCAAAAAATGCAATTTAAAAAAATGGACAGAAGACATCAACAGAAATTTCTCCAAAGAAGATATACAGATGGCCAACAGACACATGAAAAAAAAATGCATTGTCATTTCCTAGCAGGGAAATGCAAATCAATTATACAATGAGATATCACCTCAGACCTATCAGAATGGCTAAAATAAAAAAAAAACAAAAGACACAGCAAGTGTTGGTGTGGCTGTAGTAAAAAAGGATCTCTTGTGCACCGTTTGTAGGAATTCTTTAAATGTTCGGTAGAATTTCGCTGGGAGGCCATCTGATTCTCAACTCTTGTTTGTTGGGAAATTTTTTATTAGTGCTTCGATTTCTTTGTTGGTTGTGAGCTGTTCAGGTTTTCTCTTTCTTCCTGTTTTAGTTTCAGTAGTTTATACCTTTCTAGGAATGCATCCATTTCTTCCAGATTGCCTAATCTGTTGGCATATATTTGCTCATATGTTCTTATAATTGTTTGTATTTCTGTGGTGTTGATTTTGATCTTTCCTCTTTCATTCATTCTTTTGTTTATCTTGGTCCTTTCTCTTTTCTATTAGTCTGGCTAGGGGGTTATCCATCTTATTAATTCTTTCAAAGAAGACAGTTCTTAGTTTTGCTGTGGATCTGTTCTACTGTTCTTTTGGTTTCTATTTCATTGATTTCTGTTCTAATCTTTATTAATTCTCTTCTGCTCGGTTTTGGTTTTATTTGCTTCTTTCACAGCTCCTTTAGGTGTAAAGTTAGGGTGTGTACTTGAGACCTTTCTTGTTCCTTGAGAAAGGCTTGTATTGCTATATACTTCCCTCTTAGGACTGCCTTCACTGCATCCCAATGATTTTGAACAGTTGTGTTTTCATTTTCATTTGTTTCCATGAATTTTTAAAACTCTTCTTTAATTTTCTGGTTGATCCATTCATTTGTTGGTGGGATGCTCTTTAACCTCCATGTATTTGTGTTCTTTCCAAATTTGGTCTTTTGATTGAATTCAAGTTTGAAACAATCGTGCTCTGAAAATATGCAGGGGATAATCCCAATCTTTTGGTATTGGTTGAAACGTGATTTGTGACCCAGTATGTGATCTATTCTGGAGAAAGTTCCATGAGTGCTTGAGAAGAATGTGTATTCTGTTGCTTTAGGATGGAATGCTCTGAATATATCCGTGAAGTCCATCTGGTCTAGTGTGTCATTCAAAGCGTTTGTTTCCTTTTTGATCTGCTTAGGTGATTTGTCCATTGCAGTGAGTGGGGTGTTAAAGTCCCCTACTAGTATTATATTATTATCAATGTGTTTCTTTAATTTTGTTATTAATTGGTTTCTATAATTGGCTGCCCCATTTTGTGGGCATAAATATTTACATTTGTTAGATCTTCTTGTTGGATAGATCCTTTAAATAAGCTATAGTGTCCTTCCTCGTCTCTTATTACAGTTTTTGGTTTAAAATCTAATTTGTCTGATATAAGGATTGCTACCCAGATTTCTTTTGGTGTCCATTAGCATGATAAATGAATTAGAAAGTTTTCCTTCCTCTTTTTTTTTTAAGATTTATTTATTTATTTGTTTGTTTTAGAGTGAGAGAGCATGAGCAAGGTGGGGGAGGGGCAGAGGGAGAGAGAATCCTGAAGCAGACACCCTGCTCTTTGCAGAGCCTGATGCAGGACTTGATCCCAGGACCCTGATTTTGGCCTGAGCCAAAATCAAAAGTCAGCCACTTAACTGACTGAACCACCCTGGTGCCCCCTTCCTCTTCTATTTTTGGAATAATTGGAATAGAATAGGCATTAACTCTTCTTTAAATGTTTGGTAGAAAACATCAGTGAAGCCATCAGTTCCTGGACTTTTTGCTCATTGGGACTTTTTTGAATACTGATGCAGTCCACTTCCTGGTAATCTGTCCATTCAAATTTTCTATTTCTTTCTGGTTCAGTTTTAGTAGGTTATATATTTCTGGGAATGTATTGATTTCTTCTAGGTTGTACAATTTGTTGGCATATATCTTTTTTCCATAATATTCTCTTACAATTGTTTGATTTCAGTGGTGTTGGTTGTTATTTTTTTTCTTTCATTTGTAATTTTATTTATTTGAGTCCTTTATCTTTTCTTTTTTCCTTTTGATGAGATTGGCTAGAGGTTTATGAATTTTGTTTATCATTTCAATGAACCAGCTCCTGGTTTTATGTATATGTTCCATTGTTTTTTGTTTGTTTGTTTGTTTTGTTTGTTTGTTGTTTTGTTCTAGTTTCTATCATTTATTTCTGCTCTAATCGTCATTATTTCCTTCCTTTCACTGGTGTTGGGTTTTGCTGTTCTTTCTATAGCTCTTTCTTTGAGATTCATCTTGCTTCTTGAGGTAGGACCATATTGCTCTAAACTTCCCACTTAGAACCACTTTTGCTTCATACCAAAGACTTTTGACCATTGTGTTTTCATTTTCATTTGTTTCCATGTACTTTGGGTTTCTTCTTTGATTTCTTGCTTAATCCATTCTTTAGTAGCATGTTAATTAACATTCATATATTTGTGTTCTTTCCAGATATTTTCTTGTGGTTGTTTTCTAGTTTCACAGCATTGTGGTCAGAAAAGATGCATGGTATGACTTTGATTCTTTTTTTTTTTTTTTTTTTAATTTGTTGAGACTTGTTTTGTGGCTTAATGTGTGATCTATTCTTGAGAATGTTCCAGGTGCATCTGAAAATGACATGCATTCTGCTGTTCTAGAATTAAATTTCCTAAATATATGTGTTAAATCTATGTGATCTAATGTGTCACTCAAAGCCATTGTTTGTGTTTGCAGAGATAAACTCTAAATGGATGAAAGACCTCAATGAGATAGGAATCCATCAAAATCCTAGAAGAGAACATAGGCAGTAACCTCTTCAACATTGGCCACAGAAACTTCTTTCAAGACACGTCTCCAAAGACAAATCAAACAAAAGTAAAATTGAACTTTTGGGACTTCATCAAGACAAAAAGCTTCTGCACTGCAAAGGAAACAGTCAACCAAACAAAAAGGCAACCCACAGATTGGGAGAAGGTATTTGCAAATGACATTACAGATAAAGGGCTGGTATCCAAGATCTATAAAGAACTTCTCAAACTCAACATCCAAAAAACCAAATAATCCAGTCAAAAAATGGGCAGAAGACATGAACAGACACTTATCCAAAGAGGACATACAAATGGCTAACAAACACATGAAAAAAATGTTCAACATCATTAGCCATCAGGGAAATTAAAATCAAAACCACATTCAGATACCACCTTATACCAGTTAGAATGGCAAAAATTGACAAGGCAAGAAACAACAAATGTTGGAGAGATAGTGGAGAAAGGGGAACCCTCTTCCACTGTTGGTGGGAATGCAAGTTGGTACAGCCACTTTGGAAAACAGTGTGGAGGTTCCTCGAAAAGTTAAAAATAGAGCTACCCTATAACCCAGCAATTGCACTACTGGATATTTGCCCCAAAGGTACAGAAGTAGTTTAAAGAAGGGACACATGCATGCCAAGTTCATGGCAGCAAGGTCCACAATAGCCAATCTGTGGAAAGAGCCCAGATGCCCTTCAACAGATGAATGGATAAAGAAGATGTGGTCCATATATACAATGGAATATTACTTAGCCATCAGACAGGATGAATACCCAACATTTGCATCAACATGGATGGGACTGGAGGAGATTATGCTAAGTGAAATAAGTCAAGCAGAGAAAGCCAATTATCATATGGTTTCACTTATTTGTGGAACATAGGAATAACACGAAAGATGTTAGGAGAAGGAAGGGAAAAATGAAGGGGGGAATCAGAGGGGAACCATGAGAGACTATGGACTCTGGGAAACAAACTGAGGGTTTTAGAGGGGAGGAAGTGAGGGGATGGGTTAGCCTGGTGATGGGTATTAAGCAGGGCACATATTGCATGGAGTATTGGGTGTTATATGCAATAACAATGAATCATGGAACACTAATCAAAAACTAACGATGTACTGTATGGTGACTATCCATAATATTTTCCTACAATTCTTTGTACTTCTGTAGGATTGTTTTTTTCCTCTTTGCTTTCTGATTTTGCTCATGTAAGTCCTCTCTCCTTTTTTTTTTTTTTTTTTGAGTCTAGCTAAATGTTTAGCAATTTTGTTGACCTTTTCAGAGAACTAGATCCTGTTTGAATATCTCTTCCATTTTTCTGTTATTTTTTTAAGGTTTCTATTTCATTTATTTCTATTATAACTTTTCTTATTTCCTTCTACTCTTTTTGTGTTTAGTTCTCTTTTAATTTTAAATCTTCTTTGGGTGAAAGTTTAGCTTATTTGTTTGGGATTTTTCTTGGCACTTGAGGCAGGACTGTATTGCTTTAACTTTTCCCTTAGAACAGATTTTGCTGCATCCCAAGGATTTTGGACAGTTTTGTTTTTAGTTTCATTTGTCTCCATGTAATTTTTGATTTTCTGGTTTTTTTTGATTGACCCATCTGTAGTTTATCAGCATGTCATTTAACCTCCATTTATTTATGTTCTCTCCAGATTTTTTTCTGTGGTTGGTTTCTTTTTTTTTAAATTTTATTTTATTATGTTATGTTAATCGCCATACATTACATCATTAGTTTTTGATGTAGTGTTCCATGAGTCATTGTTTTCATATAACACCTACTTCTCCATTCAATACGTGCCCTCTTTAATACCCATCACAAGGCTAACCCATCACCCCACCCTCCTCCACTCAAGAACCCTAGTTTGTTTCTCAGAGTCCATAGTCACTCATGGTTCATCTCCCCCTCCAATTTCCCCCCTTAATTTCTCCATTGCTACTATCTTCTTCTTTTTTTTTTTTTTTAACATATACTGTATTATTTGATTCAGAGGTACAGGTCTATGATTCAACAGTCTTACACAAATCACAGTGCTCACCATGGCACATACCCTCTCCAATGTCTATCACCCAGACACCCCATCCCTCCCAACCACACCACTCACGCAACCCTCAGTTTGTTACCTGAGATTAAGAATTCCTCATACCAGTGAGATCATATGATACATGTCTTTCTCTGATTGACTTATTTTGCTTAGCATAATACCCTCTAGTTCCATCCAAGTCATTGCAAAAGGCAAGATTTCGTTTTTTTGATGGCTGCATAATATTCCATTGTATATACATACCACATCTTCTTTATCCATTCATCTGTTGATGGACAGCTGGGCTATTTCCATAGTTTGGCTATTGTGGACATTGTTGCTATAAATATTGGGGAGCAGGTGCCTCTTCAGATCACTACATTTGTATCTTTGGGGTAAATACCCAGTATGCAACTGCTGGGTTGTAGGGTAGCTCTATTTTCAAATTTTGAGGAACCTCCATAGTGTTTTCCAGAGTGGCTGCACCAGCTTGCCTTCCCACCAACAGTGTACGAGGGTTCCCCTTTCTCTGCATCCTCACCAACATCTATCGTTTCCTGACTTCTTAATTTTAGCCATTCTGACTGGTTTGAGGTGGTATCTCATTGAGGTTTTGATTTGGAATTCCCTGATGCTGATCGAAGTTGAGCACTTTTTCATGTGTCTGTTGGGCATTTGGATGTCTTCCTTGCAGAAATGTCTGTTCATGTCTTCTGCCCATTTCTTGATGGGATTATTTGTTATTTGGGTGTTGAGTTTGATAAGTTCTTTATAGATTTTGGATACTAGCCCATTATCTGATATGTCACTTGTAAAAATCTTCTCCCATTCTTTTTCTTTTTTTTTTAAGATTTTATTTATTTGACAGAGAGAGACAGTGAGAGAGAAAACACAAGCAGGGGGAGTGGGAGAGGGACAGGCAGGCTTCCTGCTGAGCAGAGAGCATGATGCGGGGCTTGATCCCAGGACCCATGGATCATGACCTGAGCCAAAGGCAGACGCTTAATGACTGAGTCACCGAGGTGTCCCAACTTCTCCTATTCTGTCAGTTGTCTTTTGGCTATGTTGACTGTTTCTTTTGCTATGTAAAAGTTTTTTTATCTTGAAGAATTCCCAAGAGTTCATTTTTGCCCTTGCTTCCCTTGCCTTTGGAGATGTTTCTAGGAAGAAGTTGCTGTGGCTGAGGTCGAAGAGGTTGCTGCCTGTGTTCTCCTCTAGGATTTTGATGGACTTCTGTCTCACATTTAGGTCTTTCATCCATTTTGAGTCTATTTTTTTGTGTGGTGTAAGGAAATGGTCCAGTTTCATTCTTCTGCATGTGGCTGTCCAATTTTCCCAACACCATTTGTTGAAGAGACTTTTTTCCACTGGACATTCCTTCCTGCTTTGTCAAAGATGAGTTGACCATAGAGT
The DNA here is from genome assembly GCF_004348235.1 of Phoca vitulina. NCBI lineage: Eukaryota > Metazoa > Chordata > Mammalia > Carnivora > Phocidae > Phoca > Phoca vitulina. The sequence goes on along the minus strand of NW_022589787.1, from coordinate 596,104 downwards.
TGAAGGTCTATTTCTGGGCTCTCTATTCCGTTCCATTGATCTATGTGTCTGCTATTGTGCCAGTACCATACTGTTTTGATGATTCCAGCTTTGTAATAGAGCTTGAAGTCCAGACTTGGGATGCCACCAGCTTTGCTTTTCTATTTCAACATTCCTCTGGCTATTCAGGGTCTTTTCGGTCCACACAAATTTTAGGATTATTTGTTCCATTGCTTTGAATAAAGTGGATGGTATTTTGATAGGGATTGCATTGAATATGTAGATTGCTCTAGGTAGCATTGACATCTTCACAATATTTGTTCTTCCAATCGATGAGCATGGAATGTTTTTCCATTTCTTTGTGTCTTCCTCAATTTCTTTCATGAGTATTTTATAGTTTTCTGAGTACAGATTCTTTGCCTCTTTGGTTAGATTTATTCCTAGGTATCTTATGGTTTTGGGTTCAATTGTAAATGGGATCGACTCCTTCATTTCTCTTTCTTATGTCTTGTTGTTGGTTTATAGGAATGCCACTGATTTCTGTGCATTGATTTTATATCCTGCCACTGGACTGAATTCCTGTATGAGTTCTAGCAGTTTTGGGGTGGAGTCTTTTGGGTTTTCCACATAAAGTATCATATCATCTGCAAAGAGTGAGAGTTTGACTTCTTCTTTGCCGATTCAGATGCCTTTGATTTTTTTGTTGTCTGATTGCTGTGGCTAGGACTTCTAGTACTATGTTGAATAGCAGTGGTGATAGTGGACATCCCTGCCCCATTCCTGACCTTAGGGGGAAAGCTCTCAGTTTTTCATCATTCAGAAGGATATTCGCTGGGGGTTTTCCATAGATGTTGTTTATGATATTGAGGTATGTACCCTCTATCCTTATACTCTGAAGAGTTTTGATCAAGAAAGGATGCTGTACTTGGTCAAATGCTTTTTCTGCATCTATTGAGAGGATCATATGGTTCTTGTTCTTTCTTTTATTAAAGTATTGTTTCACATTGATTGATTTGCAGATATTGGACCAACCTTGCAGCCCAGGAATAAATCCCACTTGGTCGTGGTGAATAATCCTTTTAATGTACTGTTGGATTCTATTGGCTAGTATTTTGGTGAGAATTTTTGCATCCGTATTCATCAAGGATATTGGTCTGTAATTCTTTTTGATGGGGTCTTTGTGTGGTTTGGGGATCAAGGTAACGGTGGCCTCATAAAATGAGTTGGAAGTTTTCCTTCCATTTCTATTTTTTGGAACAGTTTCAGAAGAATGGGTATTAATTCTTCTTGAAATGCTTGGTAGAATTCCCCTGGGAAGCTGTCTGGCCCTTGGCTTTTGTTTGTTGGGAGATTTTTGATGACTGCTTCAATTTCCTTAGTGGTTATAGGTCTGTTCAGGTTTTCTATTTCTTCCTGGTTCAGTTTTGGTAGTTGGTACATCTCTAGGAATGCATCCATTTCTTCCAGGTTATCTAATTTGCTGGCATAGAGTTGCTCATAATATGTTCTTATAATTGTTTGTATTTCTTTGGTGTTGGTTGTGATCTCTCCTCATTCATTCATGATTTTATTTATTTGGGTCCTTTCTCTTTTCTTTTTGATATGTCTGGCCAGGGTCTTGTCAATCTTATTAATTCTTTCATGGAACCAGCTCCTGGTTTCATTGATGTGTTCTACTGTTCTTTTGGTTTCTACTTCATTGATTTTTGTTCTGATCTTTATTATTTCTCTTCTCCTGCTAGCTTTAGGCTTTGTTTGCTGTTCTTTCTTCAGCTCCTTTAGGTGTAAGGTTAGGTTGTGTATTTGAGACCTTTCTTGTTTCTTGTATTGCTATATACTTTCCCCTTATGACCGCCTTTGCTGCATTCCAAAGATTTTGAACAGTTGTGTTTTCATTTTCATTGGTTTCCATGAATTTTTTCTAATTCTTCTTTAATTTCCTGGTTGACCCATTCATTCTTTAGTAGGATGCTCTTCAACCTCCATGTATTTGAGTTCTTTCTGACTTTCCTCTTGTGATTGAGTTCTAGTTTCAAAGCATTTGGTCCAAAAATATGCAGGGAATGATCCCAATCTTTTGGTACTGGTTGAGACCTGATTTGTGACCTAGGATGTAACCTATTCTGGAGAATGTTCCATGGGCACTAGAGAAGAATGTGTATTCCGTTGCTTTGGGATGGAATGTTCTGAATATATCTGCAAAGTCCATTTGGTCCACTGTGTCATTAATGCCTTTATTTCCTTGTTGAAATTTTGCTTAGATGATCTGTCCATTTCAGTGAGGGGGGTGTTAAAGTCCCCTACTATTATTGTATTGTTGTCCATGTGTTTCTTTGCTTTTGTTATTAATTGGCTTATATAATTGGCTGCTCCCATGTTAGGGGCATAGATATTTAGAATTGTTAGATCTTTTTGGATAGAGCCATTAAGAAGTATATAGTGTCCTTCCTCATCTCTTATTATAGTCTTTGGTTTAAAATCTAATTTGTCTGATATAAGGATTGCCACCCCAGCTCTCTTTTGGTGTCCATTAACATGGTAAATGGTTTTCCACTCCCTCACTTTCAATCTGGGGGTGTCTTTGGGTCTAAAATGAGTCTCTTGCAGACAACATATCAATGGTTCTTGTTTTCTATCCAATCTGATACCTTGTCTTTTGATTGGAGCATTTAGCCCATTTTCATTCCGGGTAACTATTGAAAGATATGAATTTAGTGCCATTGTATTGCCTGTAAGGTGACTGTTACTGTGTATTATCTGTGTTCCTTTCTGGTCTATGTTACTTTTAGGCTCTCCCTTTGCTTAGAGGACCCCTTTCAAGATTTCTTGTAGGGCTGGTTTTGTGTTTGCAAATTCGTTTAGTTTTTGTTTGTCCTAGAATATTGTTATCACTCCTTCTATTTTCAAAGATTGCCTAGCTGGATATAGTAGTCTTGGCTGCGTATTTTTTCTCATTTAGTGCTCTGTATATATCATGCCAGTCCTTTCTGGTCTGCTGAGTCTCTGTGGATAGGTCTGTTGCCAATCTAATGTTTCTACCATTGTAGGTTACAGATTTCTTGTCCTGAGCTGCTTTCAGGATTTTCTCTTTGTCTCTGAGACTTGTAAGTTTTATTATTAGATGTCCAGCTGTTGACCTATTTTTATTGATTTTGAGGGGCGGTGCTCTGTGCCTCCTGGATTTTGATGCCTCTTTCCTTCCCCAAATTAGGGACGTTCTCTGCTAATATTTGCTCAAATATACCTTCTTCACCGTTCTCTCTTTCTTCTTCTTCTGGGATCCCAATTATTCTTATGTTGTTTTGTCTTATGGTATCGCTTAGCTCTCGAATTCTGCCCTCGTGATCCAGTAGTTGTTTATCTCTCTTTTTCTCAGCTTCTTTATTTTCCATCATTTGGTCTTCTATCTCACTGATTCTCTCTTCTGCCTCATTTATCCTAGCAGTTAGCACCCCCATTTTTGATTGCACCTCATTAATAGCCTTTTTGATTTCGACTTGGTTAGATTTTAGTTCTTTTATTTCTCCAGAAAAGGTTTCTCTAATATCTTCCATGCTTTTTTCAAGCCCAGCTAGTATCTTTATAATCGTCATTTTGAACTCTAGTTCGGACATCCTATAAATGTCTGTATTGATAAGGTCCCTGGCAGTCGGTACTGCCTCTTCTTTTTTTTGAGGTGATTTTTTCCATCTTGTCATTTTGTCCAGAGGAGAATAGATGAATGAGAGAACAAAATGCTAACAGGGTTAAAACGACCCTAAAAAAATATACACTAAACAAATCAGAAGAGATCTGAAACCACAGAAAAGAAAGGGAAAGAAAGAAAAAAAAAGAATATGATCAAATATGATCAGGCTGGGGAATAGGTTAGTACCACACACTAGATTTTGGGCGTATTTGGGTCTATTAGAAGAAACTGCCTCCTAAATCTTTAAAGAAAGGAAAACTTATATATGTACAAAAATAAGGGTAACTACAATGAAGGGATGGAATATGATTGTAAGGATTTAAATTATGAAAGATTTTATGAAACAAATTGATGAGATAAAAAGTTGGTTGAAATAAGAAAGAAGAGAAATTAAAAAAAAATGAAGTGAGAGAATGTGATTAGGCAGGAGACTAGAACAAATCCATACACTAGAGATTTAGCATATATTTTGGTCTGTTAGAAGAAACTGTAACCCAAAATTTTAAAAAGAGAACAACTTATATATATTCCAAAAATAAGATTAACTACAATGAAGGGATAGAATATGACTCTAAAAATGAAAAATAAAAAAATATTTTTGAAAAAGTATTGATATGATTTTGGTTGAAAAAGGGAAAAAGTAGAATTCAAAAAAAATGGAAAAAGAAAAAAAAGAAAATTTAAAAAATTAACTTTGAAAGACTGAAGTATCATGGGGAAAAAAGCCATGAATTCTATGTGCTGTATTCCCCTAGTGCTGGAGTTCTGCCGTTCTCATTGATTGGTAAACTTGGTCTCGGCTGGCTGTTTTTGCTGATTTTCTGGAGGAGGGGCCTGTTGCAGTAGTTCTCAAAAGTCTTTGCCAGAGGCGGAATTTCCCCACCATTGCCAGGGGCCAGGCTAAGTAATCTGCTTGGGTTTGCTTTCAGTAGCTTTTTTCCCCTGCAAACTTTCTGTACATCTTTGGAGGATGAGAATGAAAATGGTGGCCTCAGAATCTCCACCCCAGAGGAGTCGAGAACTCATGGCCCCATTCCTCAGTGAGCGCCCAGAGAAAAGCAGTCAATCACTCCCGTCTCTCTATTCTCTGGCCACACTCTGTGCTTACCCGGCCTGTGACCGAGGGTTTCTCTCTCTGGCACACGACCCCAATTGCAGTCTCTAAACCCAGCAGATTTCCTGAAGTGCACTCCCATGCTGCTTCTTCTGGTGGAGGAAGGGGAGTCTCCCCAGATCTGCTGCTTGTTGGGTCTCTGCTGGAAGAGCAGTGGCCCAACTGTTGCACAGATCATAGATTATGGCATCCCCAATTGAAAGCCCACACCTTGGCTCTGTCTTTGCAGCCAGCTTCCCTGCTCCAATACTTGGGAGCACTGCCACACTCAGGCACCCCCGGTCTTTCTGGGACCTCGAGGGTCCTGAGACCACACTGTCCCAGCGAGGGTTCTACCCCCCGCTTAGCCACTGGAGTGATGTCCCTCATCACAGCAGACTTCTAAAAGTTCTGATTTTGTGCTCTGGTGCTCTATCACTTCCTGGTAGCTGGCTGATGGAAGCACTCTCCCCCCATGGCCTATCTTCCCAAATATCACTCAGTTTCATTTCTCCACACATCCTACCTTCCAGAAAGTGGTCGCTTTTCTGTTCAGAGAGTTGCTGCTATTCTTTCCTCGATCTCTTGTTGAGTTTGTAGGTGTTCAGAATGGTTTGATAGATATCTTGCTGAATTCCTGGGACCAGACGAAATTCAGGTCTCCTATTCCTCTGCTATCTTGCTCCTTCCCTTTCTGTGGTTCATTTCTACTTTCATAACTTTGTGGTTAGAAAAAATGTGTGGTATTCATTTAATCTTTTTTAATTTTTGAGACCTGTTTTGTGGCCTAGCATATAATCTATTCTGGATAATGTTCCATGTGAACTTAAAAAGAATGTGTATTCTACTTTTTGAGGATGGGATGTTCTTAATATATCTCTTAGATGCATCTGGTCCAATGTATCATTAAAAGCTACCATATCTTCATTGATTTTCTGATTGGATGGTATTTCCATTGATGTAAATGGGATGTTTTTGTTACCTCCTATTTTTCTATTACTCTTGATTACTTCATTTATGTCTGTTAATACCTGCTGTATGTATTTTATTGCCTATATGTTGAGTACATAATATTTACAGTTGTTTTATCTTCTTGTTGGATTGACTCCTTTATTATTTCAGAGTGTCCTTTGTGTCTTGTTAGTCTGTGTTTCAAAGTCCATTTTGTCGGATATATGTATTGGTACTGCAGCATTCATTTAACATTTTTTCAAGTTTTTATTTAAATTCTATTTGATTAACATACAGGGTAATATATTTTCAGGTGTAGAATTTAGTGATTCATCATGTATACAACACCCAGTGCTCATTACTGCTAGTGCCCTCCTTATCCCATCACCCATTTAATCCATCCCCCTTCTCACTTCCCCTCCAGTAACCCTCAGTGTCTTCTTTATAGTTAAGAGTATGTATGAAGAACTTATCAAATTCAACACACAAAAAACAAATAATCCAGTCAAGAAATGGGCAGAAGACATGAACAGACATTTCTCCAAAGAAGACATACAAATGGACAACAGACACATGAAAAAATGCTCAACATCACTTGGCATTAGGGAAATACAAATCAAAACCACAGTGAGATACCACCTCACATCAGTCAGAATGGATAAAATTCAAAAGTCAGGAAATGACGGATGTTGCAGGGGATGAGAGACAGGGGAACCCTCTTACACTGTTGGTAGAAATGCAAACTGGTACAGCCACTCTGGAAAACAGTATGGAGGTTCCTCAAAGTTACAAATGGATTTACCCTATAACCCAGCAATTGCATTACTAGGTATTTATCCAAAGGATACAAACATGGTAATTTTAAGGGGTATGTGCACTCAGATGTTTATAGCAGCAATGTCCACAATAGCTCAAATATGGAAAGAGACCAGACATTCATTGACAGATGAATGGATAAAGAACAAGTGGCATATATATGTATGTATGTGTGTGTGTGTGTGTGTGTACATATATATAATGGAATATTACTCAGCCATCAAAAAGAATGAACTCTTACCATTTGCAATGACATGGATTGAACTAGAGGGTATTATGCTAAGTGAAATAAGTCAGTCAGAGAAAGACAAATACAATATGATTTCACTCATGTGGAATTTAAGAAAGAAAGTGTATGCACATAGGGGAAGGGAGAAAAAATAAAGGAAAACATAAGATGAAATGAAAGAGAGAATCAAACTGTAAGAGACTCTTAAATATAGGAAACAAACTGAGGGTTGCTGAAGGGAGGTGGGGGTGGGTAGGTAACTGGGTGATGGGTATTAAGGAGGGCACTTGATGCAACAAACACTGGGTGTTATATGCAACTGATGAATCACTAAACTCTACCTCTGAAACTAATAACACACTATATGTTAGTTGATTTTAAATAAAAAAGATAAACAAAAAATTCTTATATTAATAAGAAAATAATCTGTTTCCTGGTTTGTCTCTCTCTTTCTTTTTTCATACGTTCATATATTTCTTTTCTTAAATTCCACATATGAGTAAAATCATATGGTATTTCTCTTTCTCTTACATGATTTTATTCTTTCTGATGTCTGAGTAATATTCCATTACATATCCATTCATCTGTCAGAGGACATCTTGGCTCTTTCCATAGTTTGGCTATTGTGGACATTGTTGCTATGAACATTGGGGTGCAGGTGCCCCTTCTTTTCACTACATCTGTATCTTTGGGGTAAATACCCAGTAGTGCAATTGCTGCATCATAGGGTAGCTCTATATTTAATGTTCTGAGTATCCTCCATACTGTTTTCCAGAGTGGCTGTGCTAGCTTGCATTCCCACCAACAGTGTTGGAGGGTTCCCCTTTCTCCACATCCTCACTGACATTTGTTCCCTGTTTTGTTAATTTTAGCCATTCTTACTGGTGTAAGGTGGTATCTCATTTTGCTTTTTATTTGTATTTCCCTGATGGCAAGTGATGTGGAGCATTTTTTCACCTGTCTGTTAGTCATTTGTATGTCTTCTTTGGAGAAATGTCTGTTCATGTCTTCTACCCATTTCTTGACTGAATTATTTGTTTTTTTGGGTGTTGAGTTTGAGAAGTTCTTTATAGATCTTGGATACACGCCTTTATCTGAAATTTCACTTGCAAATATTTTCCCTCATTCTGTAGGTTGCCTCTTAGTCTTGTTGATTGTTTTCTTTGCTGTGCAGAAGCTTTTTATCTTGAGGAAGTCCCAAAAGTTCATTTTTTCTTTTGTTTCCCTTGCCTTTAGAGACGTATCTTGCAAAAAGTTGGTTTGTCCAAGGTCTAATAGGTCGTTGCCTGTGTTATCCTCTAGGATTTTAATGGTTTCCTTCCTCATATTTAGATCTTTCATACATTTTGAGTTTGCCTTTGTGTATAGGATAAAAGAATGGTCCAGTTTCATTGTTTTGCATGTGGCTGTCCAATTTTCCCAGCACCATTTACTGAAGAGACTTTTTTCCATTGGATATTTTTTCCTGCTTTGTTGAAGGAATGGCTAAAGATGTGGTTCATATATACGATGGAATATTACTCAGCCATCAGAAAGGATGAATAGCTACCATTTACACTGACATGGATGGAACTGGTGGGCATTATGTTAAGTGAAATAAGTCAATCAGAGAAACACAACTATCATATGGTTTTACTCATATGTGGAACATAAGAAGTAATGCAGAAGACAATATGGGTATTGAGAAAATTGAATGGGAAGAAATCAGATGGGACACAAACCATATGAGACTCTTGATTCTGAGAAACAAACTGAAGGATGAGGGAAGGGAGGTGGGTAGGGGGATGGGGTAACTGGGTGATAGGCATTAAAGAAGGCATGTGGTATGATGAGCTCTAGGTGTTATACTCAACTAATGAATCATTGAACATTATGTCAAAAACTGATGATGTACTATACCTTGGCTATTTGAATTTAAATAAAAAAATAATGGAAATAAAGTCTTCAGCATTCTTTAATTTAACAAGATTAGAAAGCCAATTCCAGGAACCCCAGAAACATACAAACTACCAAAACTGAAACAGAAAGAAATAGAAAATTTGAATAGACCCATTACTAGCAAAGAGATTGAATCACTAATCAAAAATCTCCCAACAAACAAAAGTCCCGGGCCAGATGACTGCCCAGGGGACTTTTATCAGACGTTTAAAGAAGAGTTAATACCTATTCTTTTGAAACTCTTCCAAAAAATAGAAATGGAAGGAAAACTCCAAATTCCTTTTTGAGTCCAGCATTACCTTGATTCCAAAATAAGACAAAGACCACACTACAAAGGAGAAGTACAAGCCAGTATTCCTGATGAACAAGCATGGAAGAGTTCTCAACAAGATACTAGCAAATAGAATCTAACAGTACATCAAAAGTATTATTCACCACAACCAAGTTGGATTTATTCCTGGGTTTCAGGGTTGGTTCAGTACTTGCAAATCAATGTGATACACCATATTAATAAGAAAAAGGATAAGAACTATATGATCCTCTCTGGTAATGCGGGGGGGGGGGGATATTTGACAAAATACAGTATCCATTCTTGATAAAAACCCTTAACAAAGTAGGGATAAACATACTTCAACATCATAAAGGATATATATGAAAGATCCACAGCTAATATCATCCTCACTGGGGAAAAACTGAGAGCTTTTCATCTATGGTCAGGACAAAACAGTAATATCCATTCTCATCATTGCTATTTAACATAATACTGGAAGTCTTATGGGCGCCTGGATGGCTCAGTTCATTAAGCATCTGCCTTCAGGTCAGGTTGTAATCCCAGGATCCTGGGATCGAGCCCCACATCAGGCTCCCTGCTCAGCAGGGAGTCTGCTTCTCCCTCTCCCTCTGCCTCTCCCCTGTTTGTGATCTCTCTCTCTCTCTCAAATAAATAAATAAATAAAATATTTAAAAAATACTGGAAGTCTTAGCCTCAGCATTCGATAAAAAAACGAAATAAAAGTCATCCAAATTGGCAAGGAAGTCAAACCTTCACTATTTGCGGACATGGTACTCTATGTAGAACACCTGAAAGATCCAACCAAAAAGTTGCTAGAACTAACACATTCATCCAGCGAAGTCACAGGATATAAAATCAATGTACAGAAATATGTTGCGTTTGTCCACAAATAATGAAGCAGCAGAAAAAGAAATAAAGGAATTGATCCCATTTACAATTGCACCAAAACCAATAAGATATCTAGGAATAAACTTAACCAAAGATGTAAACAATCTGTACTCTGAAAACTATAGAACATCTAAGTAAGAAATTGAAGAAGACACAAAGAAATGGAAAAATGGCCCATGTTCATGGATTGGAAGAACACACATTGTTTAAATGTCTATACTCCCCAAAACAATGTAAACATTCAACACACTCCTTATCAAAACATCACCATCATTTTTTCACAGAGTTAGAACAAACAGTCCTAAAATTTGCATGGAACTACTAAAGACCCCGAAGAGCTGAAGCATCCTCTAAAAGAAAAACAGAACTGGAGTCATCACAATTCTGGACTTCAATCTCTATTATAAAGCTATAGTCATCAAGAAAGTATGGTACTGGCACAAAAACAGACACAGATCAATGGAACAGGATAGAAAACCACCACTATATGGTAAACTACTCTTTGACAAAACAGGAAAGAGTATCTAATGGAAAAAAAAAAGACAGCATGTTCAACAAATGGTGTTGGGAAAACTGGACAGAAACATGCAGAAGAATGAAACTGGACCACTTTCCTACACCATATGCAAAAATAATTTCAAAATGGATGGAGGACAATTTGAGGTAGGAAACCATCAAAATCCAGAGGAGAACACAGGAAGCAACATCTTTCACTTTGGTTATAGCAACTTATTACTAGACACATCACTCTAGGAAAGGGAAACAAAAGCAAAAATGAACATTGGGACTTCATCAAGATGAAAAACTTCTGCATAGTGAAGGAAACAATTAACAAAACTAAAAGTCAGCCTATGGGATGGGAGAAGATATTTGCAAATTACATATCTGATAAAGTGCTGGTATCCAAAATATATAAAGAACCTATCAAACTCAACACCCCCGAAAAAACCAAATATTTCAGTGAAGAAATGGCAGAAGACATAAATAGACATTTTTCCAAGGAAGACATGTAATTGGGTAACAGACATATGAAAAGATGTTCAACCATCAGGGAAATACAAGTCAAAACCACAATGAGATACCACTGTACACCTGTCAGAATGACTAAAATTAACAACACAGGAAACAACAGATGTTGGCAAGGCTGCAGAGAAAGAGGATTCATACCAACTTACACTGTTGGTATGAATGCAAAGTGGTGCAGCCACTCTGAAAAACAGTATTGAGGTTCCTCAGATAGGTAAAAATAAGCTACCCTGCGACCTAGCAGTTGCAGTACTAAATATTTACCCAAAGATACAAAAATACAGATTCAAAGGGGCACATGCACCACAATGTTTATAGTAGCATTATCAATGATAGCCAAAATATGGAAACAGCCCAAATGTCCATTGAGTGATGAATGGATAAAGAAGATGTGGTATATATATACAATGGAATATTACTCAGCTATCAAAAAGAAGGAAATGTTCCCATTTGCAGTGAAGTGGATGGAACTAGAGGGTATTATGTTAAGCGAAGTAAGTTAGAGAAAGACAAATATTCTTTGATTTCACTCATATGTGGAATTTAAGAAACAAAACAGATGAACATATGGTGAGGAAAAAAAAACAGGAAAACAAACCCTGAGACTCTTAATGATAGAGAACAAAGTGAGGATTGATGGAGGGAGGTTGGTGGGTGATGGGCTAAATGGGTGATGGTTATTAAGAAGGACACTTGTTATGATGAGCTCTGGAGGTTATATTTAAGTAATGATTCACTAAGTTCTACTCCTGAATCTAATATTACACTATATGCTAATTAAGTAGAATTTAGGTAAAAAATTAATAAAAAGTAAAATTAAAATATAAAAATAACAGACATAAAAATATTTATGCACTCAACATTAATGTAGCTAAATATATAAAGCAAAAACAGAGCTAAAAGAAGAAATAAACAGTAATACAATAATTGTTGGAGACTTTAAAATCCCACTCTCAACAATGAATAGATTACCCAGACAAACAATGAGACAACAGATTTGAAAGCAGTGTGGAATAAATGGAGTGAACATACATGTACAGAACATTCTATCCAAGAACTGCAGCACATACATTTTTCTCAAGTGTACATGAAACATTTCCTAGAATAGAACTTATGTTAAGTAACAAAACAATTCTTAGACAATTCATGAAGTTTCAAATCATGTGAAGTATTTTCTCTGATCACAATGGCATAAAACTAGAAATAAAGAAGGGAGAAAATGGAAAATAAAAACTAAAACACATGGAAATTAAACAATAGTCTTTTGAACAACCAATAGATCAAAGAAGAAATAAAGGGGAAATAAAAAAGTTTCAGACAAACAAACAAAAAAAACATATCATAGCAGAACTTAAGGGATATAACAAAACTAGTTCCAACAGAGAAGTTCATAGCAATAAATTTTCATAGTAAGAAGCTAGAAAAATCCCAAATAAACATCCTAAGTCTATGATTTAAGGAATTATAAAAAAAAATACAAAACAAAACCTGAGCCCAAAGTTAGCAAAAGAAAGAAAATAATAAAGATTAGAGGATAAATAAATAAAAGAACAGAAAAACAATAGAAAAGATTAACTAAATCAATGGTTGTTTCTTTAAAATGATAAAATTGACAAACCAATAACTAAGTTAACCAAGTAAGAAAGAAAAAGGAACCAAAGCAATGAAATTATAAATGAAAAGGGAGACATTACAAATGATACCACAAAAATTCAGAGGATAAAGACTACTATGAACAAGTATACTAACAAACTGGACAACCTAGAATATTTTTTAAAGATCATAGAAACATACCACTTATCAAAATTGAATAAAAATAGACAATCTGAAGAGATCAATTGCCAGTAAAGACATTAAATCAGTAATTAAAAGTATCTCAATGAAAATAAAATGCAGGATCAAATGGCTTTACTGGTAAATTTTACCAAATACTTAAGGAAGAATTGACACCAACCTTTCTCTAACTCTTCCAAAAATTAGAAGAGGAGGGAACCTTCCTAAATTCATTTTATAAGGCCAGAATTATCCTGATATCAAACCAGAAAATAATCTTACTAGAAAAGGGAAGAGGCCAATATCCCTGATGATTATAAATGCAAAACTTTTTAAAAAATATTAGCAAACCTACCTGGAAAACAGTGTGGAGGTTCCTCAAAAAATTAAAAATAGAGCTACCCTATGACCCAACAATTGCACTCCTGGGTATTTACCCCAAAGATACAAATGTAGTAAAAAGAAGGGCCATATGCACCCCAACATTCATAGCAGCAATGTCTGCAATAGCCAAACTGTGGAAAGAGCTGAGATGCCCTTCAACAGATGAATGGATAAAGAAGATGTGGTCTATATATACAATGGAATATTACTCAGCCATCAGAAAGGATGAATACCCAAATTTACATCCACATGGGTGGGACTGGAGGAGATTATGCTAAGTGAAATAAGTCAAACAGAGAAAGTCATTTATCATATGGTTTCACTTATTGTGGAACATATGGAATAGCATGGAGGACCTTAGGAGTAGGAAGGGAAAAATGAAGGGGGGGCGGGAATCGGAGGGAGAAAGGAACCATGAGAGACTATGGACTCTGAGAAACAAACTGAGGGTTTTAGAGGGGAGGGGGTGGGGGGATGGGTTAGCCCGGTGATGGGTATTAAGGAGGGCACATACTGCATGGAGCACTAGGTGTTATATGAAAACAATGGATCGTGGATCACCACATCAAAAACTAATGATGTATTGTATGGTGACTAACATAACATAATAAAATAAAAAAAAAATAAAAACATTAGCAAACCTAATTATTTTTTAAAAAAGATTTTATTTATTTATTTGTGAGATACAGAGAGAGAGATAGGCAGAGGCAGAGGGAGAAGCAGCAGGGAGCCCGATGTGGAACTCCATCCCAGGACCCCAGGATAAAGACCTGAGCTGAAGGCAGATGCTTAACTGACTGAGTCACCCAGGCATCCCTAGCAAACCTAATTCAGCAGCATATTTAAAAAATCATTTACTATGATCAAGTAGAATTTATCCCTGGGATGCAAGCCTGGTTCAACACATCCATATAAAATAATGCGATACATCACATTAACAGAATGGAAGGAAAAATAAGTATATTACTGCCTCAATAGACACAGAAAAAGAATTTGACAAAATTTAATATTCATTCATGATAAAAACTCTTCAGAAATTAGGCATAGAAAGAACACAGCTCCATGTAATAAAGGTCATATATGACAAGGCCTCAGCTAATATAATACTCAATGGTGAAAGGGTGAAACTTTTCCTCTGAGATCAGGAACAAGAAACTCTCACAACATCTATTCTATTATAGTACTAGAAATTTTAACCACAGAAGAAAGATAAGAAAAAAGAAATCCTACTCAATGTAGTATTTTAAGTTCTAGCCACAGAAGCCACAAAAGAAAAAAAAATATCAGAATCGGAGAGGAAGAAGTAAAATTGTCTTTATTTGCAGTGACGTTGTTTTATATATAGAAAATCCTAAAGATGCAGCTTAAATTGTTAGACATAATTAATGAATTCAGTAATGTTACAGGATACAAAATTAAAATAAATCAGTAGGATTTTTAGACATTCACAACAAATTTTCTAGTAAAAAGAAATTAATACCATTTACAAAAGAATCAAAAAGAGTAAAATACTTAGAAATAAAGTCAACTAAGAAGTTGCAACATCTCTACAGTGAAAACTACGACATTGATAAAAGAAATTGAAAGAGAGGAATAAATGGAAAGGGATCCCATGTCAAGAAACAAACCCAAGCATACACAGCCAACTAATATTTCAACAGAGAGCCAGGTATATTCAATGGAGAAAAGACCTCATCTTTAATAAATGGTGCTGAGATAATTGGATAGTCACACATAAAAGAATAAAATTGGATCCGTCTTACACCACTCAAAATATTAACTTGAAATAGATGAAAACCTTAATCATAAGACCCAAAACCATGCAAATCCTATAAGAAAACATAGAAATAAAAACTCCTTAAGTTGGGTCTGAGTAATAATTTTTTGGATGACACCTAAAGCAGAAGCAAAAACAAAACAAAACACTAAACAAGTGGGACTAAATAAAGCTACAAAGCTTCTGCACAGCAAAAGAAACCATGAACAATGTGAAAAAAACAAAACAAAACTACAGAGTGGGAAAAAAAAATTGCACACCAAACACCTGACAAGAGGTTCACGCCTAAAATATATAAATGACTCATAGAATTCAGTAGTAAGAACAACAACAAATAACCCAATTTAAAAATGGGCAAAGATCTAAACAAATGTTTCTCCAAAGAAGGTATATGAAAGCCCAAAAAAGTACACGAAAATACACTCAACATCAGTAGTCATTAAGGAAATGCAAATTAAAATCACACTGAGATAGGGGCGCCTGGGTGGCTCAGTCGTTAAGCGTCTGCCTTTGGCTCGGGTCATGATCTCAGGGTCCTGGGATCGAGCCCCACATCGGGCTCCCTGCTCGGCGGAAAGCCTGCTTCTCCCTCTCCCACTCCCCCTGCTTGTGTTGTCTCTTGCTATGTCTCTCTCTGTCAAATAAATAAAATATTTAAAAAAATCACACTGAGATATAAGCTCATACTTTTTAGAATGGCCATTATCCAAAAGACAAAAGATGACAAATGCTCACATTAATGTGGAGGTAAGAGAACCATTATGCAATGTTGGTTGGATTGTAAATTGGTACAGCCACTGTGGAAAACTGTACTGAGGATCCTCAAAAAACTACGTATGCCCCAGCAATTTCACACTGAGAATATATGCAAAGGAAACAAAAACACTAATATGAAAAGATATCTGCACCACCATGCTTATTAGCAGCATTATTTACAATAAACAAGATGTGTAAACAACCTAAGTGTTCATTGATGGATGAATTGATAAATAAATGTGATATATATATAATGGAATATTTTTCAGCCATAAAAATAACAAGGATATCCTGTCATTTGCAGCAACATGGATGAAACTTGAAGGCATTATGCTGAGTGAAACAAGTTAAGAGAGAGAAAAACAAATACTATATGGTCTCACTTATATGTGGAATTTAAAAAAAACAAATAAACCAAAACAGCAAATGAATTGTAAGAGATCAGACTTATGGTTATCAGAAGTGAGGAGCTGAGGGAGGGCAAATCGTAAGGAGGTGGTTAAGAGGTACAAACTGCCAGTTATAAGATGGTTAAAACACACACACACACACACACACACACACACACAGAAGCCCAAAATGTTGTCACTTAGATCGAGTTGCAAATCTGAACCTTAATACATAATCGAATTGCAATTTCAACCTCCCCTAGAAATGTAATCTTAAACTGGTCAGCTGGGAATTTTTCAATCAGTGCTGATGAGTCTGCCACATAGGGAATCTCCATTCCTCCTCTCCAAAAATGAAGTAATCTGCATGACAAGACATCTTGTTTTTCCCCTAAGGGAAAGCCATCATTCCTGAAACAATCCATTTTTTAAAATTTAAATTCAATTAGTACATCATTAGTTTTTTGTGTAGTGTTCAATGATTCATTATTTGCGTATAACACCCAGTGCAAATTACATCACATGCCATCCTTAATGCCCATAACCCACTTACCCCATCCCCCCACCCATCGCCCTTTCCAGAACCCTCAGTTTGTTTCCTGGAGTCAAGAGTCTCATGGTTTGGTTCCCTCTATGACTTCTTTCCATTCAGTTTTCCCTCCCTTCCCCTATGATCCTCTGTGCTATTTCTTATGTTCCACAGGTGAGTGAAACCATATGACAATTGTCTTTCTCTGATTGACTTCACTTAGCATAATACCCTCTAGTTCCATCCATGTCAATGTAAATTGTAGGTATTCATCCTTTTTGATGGCTGAGTAATATTCCATTGTATATGTGAACCACATCTTCTTTGTCCATTTATCTGTTGAAGGACATTTTGGCTCCTTCCACAGTTTGGCTATTGTGGACATTGCTGCTTTTTACATTGGGATACAGGTGGCCCTTCTTTTCACTACATCTGTACCTTTGGGGTAAATACCCAGTAGTGCAACTGTTATGTCATAGGGTAGCTGTATTTTTAACTTCCTTAGGAACCTCCATACTGTTTTCCAGAGTGGCTGTACCAGCTTGCATTCCACACAACAGTGTCAGAGTGTTCTCCTTTCTTCACATCATCACCTCCATTTGTTGTTCCCTGTCTTGTTAATTTTAGCCATTCCAACTGGTGAAGGTGGTATCTCATTGTGGTTTTGATTTGTATTTCCCTGATGACAACCATGTGATCCTCTCAATTGATGCAGAAAAAGCATTTGACAAAATACAGCATCCTTTTTTTTAAAAAAAATATTTTATTTATTTGTGACAGAGGGAGACACAGTGAGAGAGGGAACACAAGCAGGGGGAGTGGGAGAGAGAGAAGCAAGCTTCCTCCCAAGCAGGGAGCCCAATGCGGGGCTCAATCCCAGGACCCTGGGATCATGACCTGAGCTGAAGGCAGACGCTTAATGACTGAGCCACCCAGGCGCCCCTACAGCATCCTTTCTTGATTAAAACTCTTCACAGTATAGGGATAGAGGGAACATACCTCAATATCATAAAGCCATCTATGAAAAGCCCACAGCAAATATCATTCTCAATGGGGAAAAAGTGAGATCTTTTCCCTTAAGGTCAGGAACATGACAGGGATTCCCACTCTCACCACTATTGTTCAGTATAGTACTAGAATGTAGTGAAAAGAAGGTGTCATCGGTTTTTTTCCTATAGTTAAGAGTCTCTTATGGTTTGCCTCCTTTCTGTTTTCATCTTATTTTATTTTTCCTTCCCTTCCCTTGTGTTCATCTGTTTTGTTTCTTAAATTCCATATATGAGTGAAATCACATGGTATTTCTCTTTCTCTGACTGACTAATTTCACTTAGTATAATACCCTCTAGTTCCATCCATGTCACTGGAAATGGCAAGATTTCATTCTTTGTGATGGCTGAGTAATATTCCATTGTGTATATATACCACATCTTCTTTATCCATTCAACTGTTGATGGACATCTGGACTCTTTCCATAGTTAGGCTATTCTGGACATTGCTGCTATAAACATTGGGGTGCATGTGGCCCTTTGATAAATATTTATCCAATTGGATAAATACCTAATAGTGCAGTTGCTGGCTCATAAGGTAGCTATATTTTTAACATTTGAGGAACCTCCATACTGTTTTCCAGAGTGCCTGCATCACTTTGCATTCTCACCAACACTGTGAGAGGTTTCCCCTTTCTCTGCAGTAGTGCAACTGTTATGTCATAGGGTAGCTGTAGTGCCAACCTCTGTTGTTTCCTGAGTTGTGACTGGTGTGTGGTGGTATCTCATTGTGGTTTTGATTTGAATTTCCCTGATGCCAAGTGATGTTGAACATTTTTTCATGTGTTTGTTAGCCTATTACATGTCTTCTTTGGAGAAATATCTGTTCATGTCTTCTGCCCATTTCTTGACTGGATTTGTTTTTGGGTGTTGAGTTCGATAAGTTCTTTATAGGTTTTCAACACTAGCCCTTTACCTGATAAGATATTTGTAAATATTTTCTCCCATTCTATAGGTTGTCTTTTAGTTTTGTTGACTGTTTCCTTTGCTGTGTAAGCATGTTTCTAGAAATTTTAAAATGTATTAATAAATTTGCAAATAAAAATGCAGATACAACAGTTCACAATTGATTACTAAGTTTTCACTAGAAATTAGGGTTTCACAAGTTAAAAAAATTAACATATGCAATAATTGAAACTCCTATTACTAATAAGGGAAACATCTCTATATGCCAGGTAAGTATGAATGGTGGAGACTCCTTTTTTATTGTTGATAAAAAAAAGGAATTCTATTTTAAAATGAAGCTGCTTTAAAGAGAAAATAAAACATAGGACCAGATTAGAATGTAAAAAAGAAAGTTGTAGAAGTTTTATAGAAAATAAAACTTTGAAAATAAATTTTAATGTGTAGTCAAGCTGTCTAAAATTAAAATACATTTATCTAAAATATGAGTTTTAATATAAAAAATGAGCTGAAGCAAAATGAGTATTTGGTTGTTTCTCTGTTAAAAGGATTTTTTTTTTTTTTACTTTTGGTCTAATTTTGATAACAGATAGTGAAAGATTTTTTTACCGTTTTTTTTTTTTTTTTTTTTACATTTCATGATTATCTGTGATCCTATTTAGGAAAATACTTTAAAACAATTTTATTTAAATTTTTTTAGTTTTGCTTAAATAATAACTATATGTATTTTTTTAATTAAAGACTTTATTTATTTAATTGACAGAGAGAGACACAGCGAAAGAGGGAACACAAGCAGGGGGAGTGGGAGAGGAAGAAGCAGGCTTCCCATGGAGCAGGGAGCCTGATGCGGGGCTCAATCCCAGGACCCTGGGATCATGACCTGAGCCGAAGGCAGATGCTTAACAACTGAGCTACCCAGGTGCCCCTGTTTTGTTTTGTTTTGTTATTTTATTTCACTATGTTATGTTAGTCACCATACAATACATCATTAATTTTTGATGTAGTGATCCATGATTCATTATTTTTGTATAACACCTAGAGCTCCATGCAGTACGTGCCCTCCTTAATACCCATCACTGGGATAACGCATACCCCCCACCCTCCCCCTAAAACCCTCAGTTTGTTTCTCAGAGTCCAATCTCTCATGGTTCATCTTTCCCTCCGATTTCCCCCCCTTCATTTTTCCCTTCCTTCTCCTAATGTCCTCCATGCTATTCCTTATGTTCCACAAATAAGTGAAATGATATGATTATTGACTTTCTTTGCCTGACTTATTTCACTTAGCATAATCTCCTCAAGTCCCATCCATGTTGATGTAAATGTTGGGTATTTCTGATGGCTGAGTAATATTCCATTGTATATATGGACCAAATCTTCTTTATCCATTCATCTGTTGAAGGGCATCTTGGTTCTTTCCACAGTTTGGCTATTGTGGACATTGTCCTTATGAACATTGGGGTGCACATGGCCCTTCTTTTCACTACATCTGTGTCTTTGGGGTAAATACCCAGTAGTGCAATTGCTGGGTCACAGGGTAGCTCTATTTTTAATTCTTTGAGGGACCTCCACACTTTTTTCCAAAGTGGCTGTACCAACTTGCATTCCCACCAACAGTGGAAGAGAGTTCCCCTTTCTCCACAACCTCTCCAAAATTTGTTGTTTCTTGCCTTGTCAATTTTTGCCATTCTAACTGGTGTAAGCTGGTATCTCATTGTGGTTTTGATTTGGATTTCCCTGATGGCTAATGATGATGAACATTTTTTCATGTGTCTGTTAGCAATTTGTATGTCTTCTTTGGAGAAGTGTCTGTTTATGTCTTCTGCCCATTTTCTGACTTGATTATTTGTTTTTTGGGTGTTGTGTTTGAGAAGTTCTTTATAGGTCTTGGATTCCAGCCCTTTATCTGTAGTGTCATTTGCAAACATCTTCTCCCATTCTGTGGGTTGCCTCTTTGTTTTGTTGACTGTTTCCTTTGCTGTGCAGAAGATTTTTTATCTTGATGAAGTCCCAAAAGTTCATTTTCGTTTTTGTTTTACTTGCCTTTGGAGATGTATCTTGGAAGAAGTTGCTGTGGCCAATGTCAAAGAGATTACTGCCTATGTTCTCCTCTAAGATTTAGATGGATTCCTGTATCACATTGAGGTCTTTCATCCATTTTGAATTTATCTTTGTGTATGGTGTTAGAGAATGGTCGAGTTTCATTCTTCTGCATGTGGCTGTCCAATTTTCCCAGCACCATTTATTGAAGAGACTGTCTTTTTTCCATTGCATAGATTTTCCTGCTTTGTCGAAGATTATTTGACCATAGAGTTGAGGGTCCACATCTGGGTTCTCTATTCTGTTCCATTGGTCTGTATGTCTGTTTTTGTGCCAGTACCATGCTGTCTTGGTGATCACTGCTTTGTAATATAGCTTGAAATCAGGCAACGTGATGCCCCCAGCTTTGTTTTCTTTTTCAACATTTCCTTGGTGATTCGGGGTCTCTTCTGATTCCATACAAATATCAGGATTGTTTGTTCCAGCACTTTGAAAAAAATGTCATTATAATTTTGATCAGGTTGGCATATGTAGTTTTTATTTGAATTCCAGTTAGTTGACATACCATGAAATATCAGTTTCAGGTGTACAATTTAGTGATTCAACACTTATATACAATACATGGTGCTCATCACAATAAGTGTATGCCTTAAAAAATACAAAAAAAACCCTCATCTTTTTTATTTGCTTTTAGACAGGGAGGGAGGGTGGAGGGCAGAGGGAGAGGGAGAGAGAATCTCAAGAAGGCTCCATGCCAGAAAGGGGAACCCTCCTACACTGTTGGTGGGAATGCAAGCTGGTGCAACCACTCTGGAAAACAGTTTGGAGGTTCCTCAAAAAGTTGAAAATAGAGCTACCATACGATCCAGCAATTGCACTACTGGGTATTTACCTCAAAGATACAAAAGTAGGGATCCGAAAGGGTACGTGCACCCCGATGTTTATAGCAGCAATGTCCACAATAGCCAAATGGTGGAAAGAGCCAAGATGTCCATCGACAGATGAATAGATAAAGAAGATGTGGTATATATATACAATGGAATATTATGCAGCCATCAATCGGAATGAGATCTTGCCATTTGCAATGACGTGGATGGAACTGGAGGGTGTTATGCTAAGCGAAATAAGTCAATCAATCAGAGAAAGACATGTATCATATGATCTCACTGATATGAGGAATTCTTAATCTCAGGAAACAAACTGAGGGTTGCTGGAGTAGGGGGTGGGGTGGGAGGGATGGGGTGGGTGGGTGATAGACACTGGGGAGGGTATGTGCTATGGTGAGTGCTGTGAATTTTGCAAGACTGTTGAATCAAAGATCTGTACCTCTGAAACAAATAATGCAATATATGTTAAGAAAAAAATAATAATAAGAAGAAGAAGATAGCAGGAGGGGAAGAATGAAGGGGGGAAAATTGGAGGGGGAGGTGAACCATGAGAGATGATGGACTCTGAAAAACAAACTGAGGGTTCTAGAGGGGAGGGGGGTGGGAGGATGGGTTAGCCTGGTGATGGGTATTAAAGAGGGCACGTTCTGCATGGAGCACTGGGTGTTATACACAATGAATCATGGAACACTACATCAAAAACTAATGATGTATGGTGATTAACATAACAATAAAAAATTAAAAAAAAAAGAAGGCTCCATGCCAAGCACCCAGCCCAATGTGGGGCTTGATCACACATACCTGAAATCATGACATGTGCCCAAATCAAGAAGTAGAGCACTCCAACCCACTGAGCCACTCAGGCTCTCCAATCTTTTTGATATTTTTGACAAACTTGCCAAACTCAAATTCTAAATTTTTGTTTGTTTATTTTTTTACCTTCAATATTCCAAATAATTTGTTGAACTAATTAACCTTATTTGACATGTAAAATACATGGAAAACATTGTTAAATAAATTATACTGTCTTCTCTATATTGTATTTGTAAGACTGTGACACACGTGGATAAAGTCCATTGTCCTTATGCAAGAAATTCCTCCTCATTGTCAGACTTTTGCCATCTTGATGTCCTTGTAACATGACAACAGTCTGCTTTTGAATCAGAAATAAAGGTGGGCAAACAATGACTGTAAACTAAGAAACACTTGGGACAATGGGAATCAAGACAGCCACAGGTTCTTCCTAGATCCCTGGAAAACCCCATATTTTTACTTTTACTTTTTTTTTTTTTTACATTCCTTGATCTACAATAGTGCATTTAAGATGACTCAGATTATGAATAGACATTGGTGTAGAGACTTCTATGAAATTGCAGAAACAGTCAACCAGCAGTGTCTGACCTGTTTGATTCATAATCCTGGAAAAACTGTTTGTTTGTTCCTAGAGACTTCACACTTCCTTCTTGGCCCTTTAATTACCTGTAGCTGGACTTCATTTTACTGCCACTTTGTATGGGTTTTCAATATGTTCTTGTTGTTATATATTTTCCAGATGGGATAGACTTTCCTTCCTGGAAAGCAGATGGCCTCACAGTTAAAAAAAAAAAAAAAAATTAAAAATGTGTTTCCCACTTGAATTGTACTTTTCCCTATATCCAATGATTGAGGCACCCACTTGACTGGACAAATCACAGGAGCATTAACAAAAACCTTAGAAATTCTTGAAATTCTGCCAGTATTCAACATTCTGATTTCTTGCTGCCTTATGCAAGTATAATCTGCTTCTATAAGTCTCTAATATCTTATGATCAAGCCTGTCATCAACAGGTTAAAGAAGCCTTACTTAATCCTATTCAAAGGAATCTGACAGTCATAGTCAAGAGCTTGGTGACTGGTATTCTCAAACATCATCAGAGGAAGATAATCTTGTGACCCATTGAAAAGCACCTTACCAAGTAATCCAGTCCACAGACATTGCTGCAAATCTAAAAGATCCTTGAGATCTCTAAATTAAGTTAATGAGGATGAGAAGTAACTGATATCAGCATTGACTGCTGCCACTGAAGATGATGAATCAAGACTTCAAATTCAAATGAACATAAAACTCCTTTTCCTTCTTTTCCTTTCCTTTACTCTGGCATTGACTTGGAAAGATAATACCTTCATCTCTATCTCCAGGTCTTTGTTAAGGGGGAAGGGTAAATCCTTTTATTTTAGTCTAGGAGTAAATCTAACTCTGTCCCTAACTTTTAAAAAGCAAAATAAGACATTTCATTGGTTGGTTCAAGATTGGACATAATGGAACAAACGTATGGGGATATAGTCAATAATATTGTAATGGTGTTTTATGATGACAGATGATAGCTACACTACTGGTGAGCACAGCATAATTTATAAAATTGTTGAATCACTATGTTGTACACCTGAAAATAATGTAACATCATGTGTAAACTATACTCAAACAAAAAGTTTACTCAGTTAAATTTTGTTATTTTACAAGATAAATATGCCATGGGTGTGCAATGTACAACATAATGACTGGAGCTAATACTGCTGTGGGATATATAGGAAATTTGTTAGAGTAAATCTTAAGAAATCTTATTACAAGGACAATTTTTCTTCTTTTTTCTTCAGTTTTTCCTTTTATTGTATCTATATGAGAAGATGGAATGTTAGCTGAACCTATTGCGGTTATCATTTCATGATATATGTAAATCAAACCATCATGCTCTATGCATTAAAATTATACAGTGATAGGGGCAACTGGCTGGCTCAGTCAGTAGACCATTCAACTATTGATCTCATGATTGTGAGTTCGAGCCCCATGTTGGGTGTAGAGATTACTTAAAAATAAAATCTTTAAAGAACATGCAGTGATATATATCCATTCATTCTCAATAAAACTAAAACAAATGGGTCTTTGTTAAATTTCTAATAAGAACTTATTTGTTAGGGGAGGAGCAAGATGGCGGAGGAGTAGGAGACCTAAATTTCGTTTGATCCCAGGAATTCACTAGATAAGGATCAAACCATTCTGAACACTTACGAACTCAACAGGAGATCGAAGAAAAGAATAGCAATAACTCTCTGAACAGAATAGTGACCACTTTCTGGAAGGTAGGATGTGCGGAGAAGTGAATCAGAGGTGATATTTGGGAAGATAGACGGCGGGGGGAGGGAGCCTCCATCAGCCGCTACTGGCAAGTGATAGAGTGGTGGAGCACAAAACCGGAACTTTTAGAAGTCTGGTCCGCTAAGGGATGTCTCTCCAGTGGCTAAGCAGGGGATGGAACCCTTGCTGGGACAGTGTGGTCTCAGGACCCTTGCGGTCACAGAAAGATCGGGGGTGCCTAAGTGCATCAGAGCTCCCAGGTATTAGAGCAGGGAAGCCGGCTGCAAAGACGGAGCCACGGAGTGGGCTCTCAGCTTGGGGTTGCCATAAACCATGATCTGCGGCACAGCCAGCCACTGCTCTTCAAGCAGGGTCTGAACAAGTGGCAGATCTGGGGAGACTCCCCTTCCTCCCCCAGGAGGAGTGGCATGTGAGCACTCTGCAGGAATCTGCTGGGTTTGGAGACTCCAAACGGGGTCGTGTGCCAGAGATAGAAATGCTCAGTCACAGGCTGGGTGAGCACGGAGTGCGGCCCGAGACCGGGAAGAAAGGAGTGATTGACTGCTTTACTCTGGGGGCTCACTGAGAAGTGGGGCCCCGAGTTCCTGGCTCCTCCAGGGCAGAGATTGGGAGGCTGCCATTTTCACTCTTGTCCTCCAAATCTGTACGGAAAGCTTGCAGGGAACAAACGCTACCGAAAGCAAACCCAAGCAGATTACTTAGCCTGGCCCCTGGCAAGGGCAGGGCAATTCCGCCTCAGGCAAAGACATTTGAGAACCACTGCAACAGACCCCTCGCCCAGAAAATCAGCAAGAACAGCCAGCCAAGACCAAGTTTACTGATCAATGAGAACGGCAGAACGCCAGCACTAGGGAAATACAGCACATAGAATTCATGGCTTTTTCCCCCAAATTCTTTAGTCTTTCAAAGTTTTTTTTTTTTTTAATTTTCTTTTTTTTCTTTTTCTTTTTTTTTAAATTTTTCTTTTTCCCTTTTTCAACCAACACATTACCAATCCCTTTTTTAAAAAATCTTATTTATTTTTCATTTTTAGAGTCATATTCTATCCCTTCATAGTAGCTAACGTTATTTTTGGTATATATATTAATTGTTCTCTCTTTGAAATTTTGGGATACAGTTTCTTCTAATAGACAAAATATACCCTAAATCTCTAGTGTATAGCTTTGTTCTAGTCTCCTGCCTGATCACAATCACGCCCTTTTTCTTTAAATTTCTCCTTTCTTTTTTCAACCACCTTCTTATCTTATCAATTCCTTTTATAAAATCTTCTATAATTTTCATCTTTACAGTCATTTTTGTACATATATAAGCTTTTCTTTCTTTAAAATTTTGGGAGGCAGTTTCTTCTAACAGACCAAAATACGTGCAAAATCTAGTGTGTAGCACTGATCTATGTACCAGCCTGACAATATTTGATCATATTCTTTTTTTAATCTTCTTGTTCTTTTCTTTCTTTCTTTCTTTCTTTCCTTCCCTTTCTTTTTCTCTGGTCTCAGGTCTCTTCTGATTTGTTTAGTGTACATTTTTCTGGGGTTGTTGTTACCCTGTTAGCATTTTGTTCTCTCGTTCATCTATTCTCCTTTGGACAAAATGACAAGACAGAAAAAATCACCTCAAAAAAAAGAACAAGAGGCAGTACCGACTGCCAGGGACCTAATCAATATGGACATTAGTAAGATGTCGGAACTAGAGTTCAGAATGATGAGTATAAAGATATTAGCTGGATTTGAAAAAAGCATGGAAGATATTAGAGAAACACTTTCTGGAGAAATAAAGGAACTAAAATCTAACAAAGTCGAAATCAAAAAGTGAGATGCAATAAAAAATGGAGGCTCTAACTGCTAGGATAAATGAGGCAGAAGAGGGAATCAGTGATATAGAAGACCAAATGATGGAAAATAAAGAAGCTGAGAAAAAGAGAGATAAACAACTACTGTATCATGAGGGCAGAATTTGAGAGATAAGTGATACCATAAGACTAAACTATATTAGAATATTTGGGATCCCAGAAGAAGAAGAAAGAGAGAGAGGGGCAGAAGGTATATTGGAACAAATTATATCAGAGAACTTCCATAATTTGGGGAAGGAAAGAGGCATCAAAATCCAGAAGGCACAGAAAACCCCCCTCATAATCAATAAAAAAATGTCAACACCCCAACATCTACTAGTAAAACTTACGAGTCTCAGAGACAAAGAGAAAATCCTGAAAGCAACTCGGGAGAAGAGATCTGTAACCTACAATGGAAGAAACATTAGATTGGCAACAGACTTATCCACAGAGACTCGGCAGACCAGAAAGGACTGCCATGATATATTCAGAGCACTAAACAGGAAAAATATGCAGCCAAGAATACTATATCTAGCTAGGCTGTCATTGCAAATAGAAGGAGAGATAAAAAGCTTCCAGGACAAACAAAAACTAAAGGATTTTGCAAGCACAAAACCAGCCCTACAAGAAATCTTGAAAGGGGTCCTCTAAGCAAAGACAGAGCCTAAAAGCAACATAGGCCAGAAAGGAACGCAGATAATATATAGTAACAGTCACCTTACAGGCAATACAATGACACTAAATTCATATCTTTCAATAGTTACCCTGAATGTAAATGGGCTAAATGCCCCAATCAAAAGACACAGGCTATCAGATTGGATAAAAAAAACAAGACCCATTGATATACTGCCTGAAAGAGACTCATTTTAGACCCAAAGACACCTCCAGATTGAAAGTGAGGGGGTGGAAGTGATTTACCATGCTAATGGACACCAAAAGAAAGCTGGGGTGGCAATCCTTATATCAGACAAATTAGATTTTAAACCAAAGACTATAATAAATTTTTTTTTTAAGGTTTTATTTATTTGCGAGAGAGAATGAGAGACAGAGAGCATGAGAGGGAGGAGGGTCAGAGGGAGAAGCAGACTCCCTGCTGAGCAGGGAGCCCGATGTGGGACTTGATCCCGGGACTCCAGGATCATGACCCGAGCTGAAGGCAGTCGCTTAACCAACTGAGCCACCCAGGCGCCCCACCAAAGACTATAATAAGAGATGAGGAAGAACACTACATCATACTTAAAGGGTCTATCCAACAAGAAGATCTAACAATTGTAAATATCTATGCCCCTAACATGGGAGCAGCCAATTATGTAAGCCAATTAATAACAAAAGTAAAGAAACACATCAACAACAATACGATAATAGTAGGGACCTTTAACTTATTAAACTCAACACCCAAAGAATAAATGATCCAATCAAGAAATGGGCAGAAGACGTGAACAGACATTTTTCCAAAGAAGACATCCAAATGGCCAACAGACTCATGAAAAAGTGCTCAACATCGCTCAGCATCAGGGAAATCCAAATCAAAACCTCAATGACATACCACCTCACACCAGTCAGAATGGCTAAAATTAACAGGTCAGGAAATGACAGATGTTGGCGGGGATGAGGAGAAAGGGGAACCCTCCTACACTGTTGGTGGGAATGCAAACTGGTGCAGCCACTCTGGAAAACAATCTGGAGGTTCCTCAAAAAGTTGAAAATAGAGCTACCATACGACCTAGCAAGTATACTACTGTGTATTTACCCCAAAGATACAAATGTAGTGATCCCAAGGGGTACGTGCTCTCTGATGTTTATAGCAGCAATGTCCACAATAGCCGAACTCTGGAAAGAGCCATGATGTCCATCAACAGATGAATGGATAAAGAAGATCTGGTATATATATACAATGGAATATTATGCAGCCATCAAAAGGAATGAAATCTTGACATTTGCAACAACGTAGATGGAACTGGAGGGTTTATGCTGAGCGAAATAAGTCAATCAGAGAAAGACATGTATCATATGATCTCACTGATATGAGGAATTCTTAATCTCAGGAAACAACCTGAGGGTTGCTGGATTGATGGGGGGTGGAGGGATGGGATGTCTGGGTGATAGACACTGGGGAGGGTATGTGCTATGGTGAGTGTTGTGAATTGTATAAGACTGTTGAATCACAGACCTGTGCCTCTGAAACAAATAATACATTATATGTTAAAAAAAAAAAAGAAGAAGAAGATAGTAGGAAGGGAAAAATGAAGAGGGGGGGGAATTGGAGGGGGGAGATGAGCCAGGAGAGATTATGGACTCTGAGAAAGAAACTGAGGGTTTCTAGAGGGGATGGGGGTGTGGGGATGAGGTAGCCTGGTGATGGGTATTAAAGAGGGCATGTATTGAATGGAGCACTGGGTGTTATATGCAAACGATGAATCATGGAACACTACATCAAAAACTAATGATGTAATATATGGTGATTAACATAATATAAAAAAATAAAAAAAAAATATGCAACAAAAAAAAAGAACTTATTTGTTACATGTATTTTTCCCTGGCTGGGGATTTGGCAAGGAAGGCTGGGCAGGCAGCAGCTGTGAGTCTTAGAGTGCAGTGGTACAGATTCTGAGAGAGGACTGGTTCCACGCTGCGTGTCCAGCCATGCTGGCACAGTGGCCTGCAAGCAGCAGTGGGTCTAGCCCCACATATGATTGAATAACTGCAGACTGCAGTGATTACCCAAGCCATGCTGGAGGAGGAAGAGCTTGAGGCTGCTAGGTTTGAGAGAGAACAAAGGATGATAGAAAAGACTCCCATGTCATGGGATAGAGAGCCTGTGGACATTCAGTACTGTAGACTTCAACATAAAAAGCAAGATCTACTCCAACTTTTTATTGACTAAATGGAACAGCAACAACTAGAGGAACAGAAGAAGAAAGATGAATTGGAGAGATAAAAATAATCTTTAAAAGTTACTAAGGGTAAAAATTCCATTGATGCAGGTGGATACAATCCAGTTATGAGAAAGTAGAGAGGAAGAGAAGATGAATCATACAATATTTCAGAGGTAATGGCAAAAGAGGAAATTTTGTCCATGGCTAAATAAATAAATAAATAAATAGAGAACGAGAATGAAAGGTCCTTTTTTAATCTCTATAAAAGGTCCTTTTCTGTATAAAAGACCTTCAGAAAAACGAAGATTCAAATAGTATAATTAAATATAGATTGTCTCAAATGGTTAGGTAGAATACTAAATTGTTTTTCATCCCAGTTCGGAATTGTCATGAACAGCGAGTACCATTTCAACAAGCAGAACACTTCCCAGAAAGAGTGATGCAATGGTACCAAGTGGAAGGCATGGAATGGCTTAGGATACTTTGGGAAAACGGAATTAATGGCATTTTAGCAGATGAAATGGGATTGGGAAAGACAGTTCAGTGTATTGCTACAATTGCATTAATGATTCAGAGAGGACTACAAGGACCTTTTCTTGTCTGTGGTCCTTTGTCTACACTTCCTAAATAGATGGCTGAATTGTAAAGATTTACACCAGACATTCCTACTAAATTATTTCATGGGACCCAGCAGGAACGTTGAAAATTGTGTAAAGAATATTCAAAAGTAAAAAGGGACACTGAATATTCATCCTGTGGTAATTACTTCATTTGAAATAGCCATGAGACACCAAAAGACTTTACAATAGTTATTGGAAATACTTAATAGTAGATGAAGGACACTGGATTAAGAATATGAAGTGCCATCTGATCAGGTAGTTAAAATGATTCAATGCAGAT
Organism: Phoca vitulina; assembly: GCF_004348235.1. NCBI lineage: Eukaryota > Metazoa > Chordata > Mammalia > Carnivora > Phocidae > Phoca > Phoca vitulina. Next base: position 565,986 of record NW_022589787.1, on the reverse strand, counting down.
AACAAACTTCTTTTGCCTGGGACTCCCTTGTAAAACAATTTTTCAGAACTTTGGCCATCACTAAACTTTTTGTTGCCAGATGTATTCGGTGACTTGAAAAGCTTTGAATCTTGGTATGATATCACTAGTCTTTCTGAAACTGCAGAAGATATTATTGGTAAATAAAGAGAACAGAGTGTTTGCACATGCTGCACCAGATTCTAACATCTTTTTTACCTAAGTGACTAAAATCTGATGTTGCTTTTAAAATTCCTCCTAAATGAGAAATAGTCATTTATGCACCACTTTCAAAGAAACAACTCTTTTATACAGCCATTGTGAATGGTGCAATTGCAAACACACTTGAATCCAGTGAAAAAGGAACAGTTAACTAAGTACCATGGCATGACCAAGATGGCAAACTAGAAAGTCAATAAATTATAGCAAAATAGATGATTTCCCTAGTGAACTGGAAAAATTGACCAGTCAAATGTGGCCAGAAGTAGACTGAGAAAGGGCTGTTGTGGAAATGAACATCCCTGTACAATCTGAAGTTAATCTGAAGGTGCAGAATATAATGATGCTCCTTCATAAATGCTGTAATCATCCATATTTGACTGAGTATCCTATAGACCAGATCACACAAGAGTTTAAGATTGATGAAGATTTTGTAACAAATTCTGGGAAATTCTTAATTTTGCATCCAATGCTGCCAGAACTAAAAGCCAGAGGTCAAGTTTCTGCCTTTTTCTTTTTTTAAATGACAAGAATGTTGGACATTTTAGTGGATTACTGTCATTTTAGAAATTTCAAGTTCGGGGCATCTGGGTGACTCAGTTGGTTAAGCCTCCAACTCTTGATTTTCGCTCAAGTAATGATGTCAGGATTGTGAGATTGAGCCCTGCCTTGGGTTCTGTGCTAGGTCTAGATCCTACTTAAGATTCTCTCTCTACCTCTTTCTCTGCTCTGCCCTCTGCTCATGCTCTCTTTCTCTCTCTCTCTCTCAAAAAAAAATCAAGTTTAGCAGGCTTGATTGATCCATGGATTATTCAGAGAGAGAAAAAAATATGCATAATCACAAAAGTAAAGTGGATAATCTGGATTTTAAAACCTAAATGTTGGAGAGGTTGTGGAGAAGGGGGAACCCTCTTACACTGCTGGTGGGATTACAAGTTGGTATAGCCACTTTGGAAAACAGTGTGGAGGTTCCCAAAAAATTAAAAATAGAGCTACCCCATGACCCAGCAATTGAACTGCTGGGTATTTACCCCAAAGACACAGATGTAGTGAAAAGAAGGGCCAATGCACCCCAGTGTTCATAGCAGCAATGTCCACAATAGCCAAACTGTGGAAAGAGCTGAGATGCCCTTCAAGAGATGAATGGATAAAGAAGATGTGGTCCAGGGGCGCCTGGGTGGCTCAGATGGTTAAGCGTCTGCCTTCGGCTCAGGTCATGATCCCAGGGTCCTGGGATCGAGTCCTGCATCGGGCTCCCTGCTAGGCGGGGAGCCTGCTTCTCCCTCTGCCTCTGCCTCTCTCTCTCTCTCTCTCTGACTCTCATGAATAAATAAATAAAACATTAAAAAAAAAAAAGAAGATGTGGTCCATATGTACAATGGAATATTACTCAGCCATCAGAAAGGATGAATACCCAACTTTTACATCCACATGGATGGGACTGGAGGAGATTATGCTAAGTGAAATAAGTTAAGCAGAGAAAGTCACTTATCATATTGTTTCACTTATTTGTGGAACATAAGGAATAGCATGGAGGACATTAGGAGAAGGAAGGGAAAAAGGAAGGGGGTGAAATCGGAGGGGGAGACAAACCATGAGAGACTATGGACTCCGAGAAACAAACACAATTTTAGAGGAGTGGGGGGGGTTGGGTTAGCCTAGTGATGGTTATTAAGGAGGGCACGTACAGCATGGAGCACTGGGTATTATACGAAAACAATGAATTGTGGGTCACCACATCAAAAACTAATGATGTATTGTATGGTTACTAACATAACATTATAAAATAAAATAAAATTTTAAAAAATAAATAAAACCTATACAGGTAAATTACTGGATGCAAACAAGAACTTTAAAAGACGGTTTTTAGCTCAAATTTAAAACAAACATTCAAGACTGGAATCCTCAGAATTTTCTAGTTATCTTGAAAATCTCCATTTTCTCTTTATCTTTTTTGATTGTACATGAACTGGTGATTTGGGCATTAATTTGACTGCAGCAAATACAGTTATCATTGATGATAGTGATTGGAACCCCCACTTTGATCCTCAAGCTCAGGATAGATCTCATAGAATTGGACAGTCAAAGCCAGTTGTTGTGTATCATCTCATCACAGCAAATACTATGGATCAGAAAAATGAGGAAAGAGCAGATGCTAAAAGAGAACTGGAAAAGTTGATCATCCACAAAAATCATTTCCAAGGTGGTCAGTCTCGATTAAATTAATCTAAGAAAATTTTAGACCTTAAGGAATTAATGGAATTATTAAAATCTAGGTTTATGAAAGGGAAGTAAAAGTATCAGGAGAGGTCATTAGTGATAAAGATCTTTTAGATCAAAGTGATCTTGTTGATCAAATGAATGCCTCAGGACAGATAAAGAGAAAATGGAGATTTTCAAGACACTAGAAAATTCTGAGGATTCCAGTCCTGTATGTTTGTTTTATTGTATTTAAGATTTTATTTGTTTATTTATTTGAGAGAGATAGAGAGAGAGCATGAGCAGAGAGTGGGAGAAGCAGACTCCCTGGCTGAGTAGGGAGCCTGATGTGGGGCTCAATACCAGGAACCTGAGATCATGACCTGAGCAGAAGACAGACACTTGCCAACTGAGCCATCCAGGTGCCCCAGGAATGTTTGTTTTAAATTTGAGCTAAAGACTCCTTTTAAAGTTCTTGTATATATCTAGTAATTTACTTGTATTTGCTTTAAAATCCAGTCCACTTTACGTTTTTTTTTTTTTTTATGTTCCGTTAGCCACTGTATAGTACCTGATTAGTTTTTTTATGTAGTGTTCAGTGATTCATTAGTTAAGTATAACACCCAGTGCTCATCACAGTAAGTGCCCTCCTCAATACCCATCACCCTATTACCCCCTCTGCCCACACCCCTCCCCTCTGAAACTCCCAGATTGTTTCTTAGGGTCCATAGTCTCTCATGGTTCATGTCCCTCTCTGATTTCTCCCCCTTTGGATTTCCCTCCCTTCCCCTATCGTCCTCCATGCTATTGCTTATGTTCCACATATGAGTGAAACCATATGATAATTGTCTTTCTCTGCTTGACTTACTTCACTTAACATAATCCACTCCAGTTCCATCTACGATGCAGCAGGCCCGTCCCCCAGAAGAGAAGCTGGAAGAACAAGAGGACAAAAACCCGAGGGTTCCCATAAAACTGTAAAACCCCAACACTAGGGGATAATAGTATATTGAGCTACTGGTGTTGCCTCATGACCTGTGTATTACTTAAATACAGCTTTCTTTTTTTATTCTTTCTCATGTTTCTTCTCTGTTTTTTTCTTTTTACCTACTTATTATTCCAACTAGATGTTTAATACAACATATTCCATAGTAGCTTTTTAACTTGTACTTTTTCACACCTATACTTTTTTATTCTTTATAAATATAATCTTCAAAGTAGTCCTTTTTTCCCTATTTAATACTACCTTTGTGTACTTATATCTATATATATATATATATATATATATATATATATATATATTAGTTTTATAATATATATATATATTAGTTTTAATCTCCCTGTAACTCTGGGAAGTAGTGCTCTCTAATAAAGAGAACAAAGTACACCCAGGAAGAACTGAAACACTTTACCTTGTCCACATTGAGAGATTATAGCTCCCCTTCCCCTCAGCCCCCCTTTTTTTGACCTTTATAAATCTTATTCTTGGGTTTCATTTTGGTTGTGTTTTTTTGGTGGTAGCTTCCAATTACTCCAAACTTTGCCAGGATGCACCTTGCCTGGATTGTGGTTGGTATTTTCAACTCTGTACATCCCCTCAACCACCTCTCACAGAATGACAAGGAGAAGGAACTCCCAACAAAGAAAAAAACCAGAGGCAATGGCCTCTCCCACAGACCTAATGGATATGGATATAAGAAAGATGTCTGAAATAGACTTCAGGGTAACAATTATGATGAAATTAACTAGGCTTGAGAAAACCATTAATGGCAACATAGAATCTCTAAGGGCAGAAATGAGAGCTAATTAGGCTAAACTTAAAAAATCCTATGAATGAGATGCAGTCTAAACTAGATACTCTAACTGCTAGGGTAAATGAGGCAGAAGAACGAATTAGTGATCTAGAAGATAAACTGATAGAAAAGAAGGAACAGGAGGAGGCCTGGAACAAACAGCTTAAAATCCATGAGAACAGACTTAGAGAAATCAAATATGCCATGAAACATCCAGTGTCAGAATTACCGGGATCCTTGAGGGGATGGAGAGCAAGAGAGAGGACTAGAAGATATATTTGACAAATCATAGCTGAGAAATTCCTAATCTGGGGAATGAAACAAGCATTCATATCCTAGAGGCAGAGAGGACCCCTCCCAAGATCAAGAACAGACCACTGCCCCAGCATATAATATTAAAACTTACAAATCTTAGAACTAAGGAAGCCATCCTAAGGGCAGTTAGGGGGAAGAGATTCCTTATGTACAGAGGGACGAACATCAGAATAACGTCAGACCTGTCCACAGAGACCTGGCAAGGCAGAAAGGGCTGGCAAGACATATTCAACGTACTAAATGAGAAGAACATGCAGCTAAGAATACTTTATCTGGCAAGACTATCATTCAGAATGGACCAAGAGATAAAGAGCTTCCAGGACCGGCAGAAACTGAAAGAATATGTGACCACAAAGCCAGCCCTGCAAGAAATACTAAGGGGGATCCTATAAAAGCTGAAAGACCCCAAGAGTAATATGGACCAGAAATTTACAGAGACAATCCATAGAAGCAGGGACTGTACAGACAATAGCATGGCAATAAACACATATCTTTCAGTACTAACCCTCAACGTGAATGGCCTAAACGCTCCCATGAAACTTCACAGGATTGCAGATTGGATACAAAGACAGGAACCATCCATATGCTGTCTATAAGAGACTCATTTTGGACCTAAAGATACCTCCAGACTGAAAGTGAGGGGATGGAGAACAATTTTTCATGCCAATGGAACTCAAAAGAAACCTGGGGTAGCAATTCTCATATCAGACAAATTAAATTTTAAGCTAAAGACTGTAGTTAGAGACACAGAAGGACACTATATCATTCTTAAAGGGTCTATCCAACAAGAAGATCTAACAATTGTAAATATCTTTGCCCCCAACATGGGAGCAGCCAACTACATAAGCCAGCTGTTAACCAAAATAAAGAATCAGATCGACAATAATACAGTCCACTTTACTTTTTTGATTTTATCAGTTTACATTACATAACGTGTACCAACACAATTAAGAGATAGTAATTTCTGAAATTTATTAAGAACAAAGAATTGTTCATAGCAAGTTTAGATTTTCCATTAATCTTTCATGCTCAGTAATATTTTTGGGTACTGGCTGATGTGTGCTTAACCACTGTCAGATTTACATAGTTTTCCTGTGGAAATTTCATTTCTTTCCCCCCTCTTTTAGCAGTACAGTTCATGGGTTTAAGATACTTCAGTTATGGAGTAGCCTTTTGTTGGGGGACAGATTGGATTATGCTTTCTGTTGTTTAAATAAGAAATTGTTTCACTTTAGGATATAGTTCTATAAAATAGTTTACCAAATAACTGTTTCTTACAAGAAATAAATCATTTGTTAAGAAAAAGTAGTTACTTTGTGTAATACAATATTTAAACATAATAACTAGACACCAATAATTGATAAATTTCTATGAACTTTATAAACTTTGTGCAATACCTTTATTAGTAACATATCTCCACAGAGATATATCCTAATAAGTTTTATCATCATTTCTTGATAATGATTCCCAAATAATTTAACATATTGATTAAACCTAATTTAGCTTCTCCTTTTCACAAAGTGAGATAATTTTTTTCTTTATACATAATCCTTATTAAATGTTTCTTCCAAAGACAACATAAAAATTTGGTGATACAGTATAATTTAAAATAAAATTTTCATAAAATATTCCATAAGGATGAGTAAATACTAGAATGTTTTTATTTTGAGTATATGATAACACAATTTTATACAGCAAAGTTTGCCTAGTTTAAATTTTTTATTCCCAAAGATTCATTTTTATTGTTTAATCTTTTTACTTTATTTATTTTCTTTCTCCAAACTTTCATTTTATCTTCCAGTATAGCAAACATAGAGTGTTATAATAGTGTTAGATGTTCACCTTATAGTGATTCAACAATTCCATACATCACCCAGTAGTCATAATGACCAGTGCACTCCTTAATCCCCATCACTTATTTCACCCAACCCCATGCTCCCCTCCACTCTGGTTACCATGAGCTTGTTCTCAATATGTATGAGTCTGTTCCTGGGGTTGTCTTTCTCTCTCTCTCTTTTTTCCTTAGCTCATTTGTATTTTTTCTTAAATTATACATATGAGTGAGATCATATGGTATTTGTCTTTCCCTGACTGACTTATTTCACATATTCTCTAGCTTCATTCATGCCATTGCAAATGTCAAGATTTCATTATTCATTATGGCTTAGTAATATTACATTATGTCTATATCTATATAGATATATTCCCATTAGACAGTTTCACAACATTGCACAAATTTCCTTTTTCTCCACATCCTTGCCAACAACTTGTTTCTTGTGTGTTTCATTTTAGACATTCTGACAGGTGTGAGCTGATATCTCATTGTAATTTTGATAACTATTTCCTTGATTATTAGTGATATTGAGCATCTTTACATGTGTCTGTTGGCCACCTGGATGTGGATGTCTTCTTTGAAAAAAAAAAATATGTCTGTTTATTTCTTCTGCCCATTTTTAAAATGAATTATTTGGTTTTTGGATGTTGAATTGTATCAGTTCTTCAATATATTTTGGATACTAAGCCTTTATTGGATATGTCATTTGCAAATATCTCCCATTCTGTAGGTTACTTTTTAGCTTGTTGATTGTTTCCTTTGCTATGCAGAAGCTTTTTATTTTGATTTAGTCCTAATAGTTTATTTTTGCTTTATTTTTTCCTTACTTCTGGAGACATCTCTAGAAATATATTGCTATGGCTGATACCATAAACCTTACTGCCTGTGTTCTTTTCTAGGATTTTTATGGTTTCAGGTCTCACATTCATGTCTTTAATCCATGTTGAATTTGAATATATGGTGAAAAAAGTGGTCCAGTTCCATTTCTTTGCATGTAGCTGACCAGTTTTCCCAATCTCATATGTTGAAGAGATTCTCCATACCCCATTGGACATTCTTTCCTGCTTTGTCAACAATTAATTGACCATATAATTGGGTTTTCTATTCTGTTCCATTGATATGTGTCTACTTCCGTGCCAGTACCATACTGTTTTATTATACCGTTTTAATATAACTTGAAGTCTGGAATTGTGAAACCTCCAACTTTTTCTTTTTCAAAATTGCTTTGGCTATCTGGGGTCTTTCGTCGTTCCCTGTTTGTTCTAGTTCTGTGAAAAATGTTGTTTGTATTTTGATGAGGATTGCATTAAATGTATAGAATGTAGACATTTTAACAGTATTTGTTCTTCTAATCCATAAGGGAGGAAAGTCTGTCCATTTCTTTGTGATGTCTTCAACCTCTTTTGTCAATGTTTTATAGTTTTCAGAGTACAGGCCTTTCACTTCTTTGATTAGGTTTTTACCTAGGTATCTTATTAATTTGTGTGCAATTATAAATGGAATGGCTCTTTAATTTCTAATTCTACTACTTCATTGTTAGTGTATGGAAATGCAACAGATTTCTGCTCATTCTTTTTGTGCACTGCAACTTTCATGAACTCATTTATAAGTTCTAGGAATTTTTGCTTGAGTCTTTTTTTTATTTTTATTTTTTTAATTTTTAAAATTTTATTATGTTATGTTAGTCACCACACAATACATCATTAGTTTTTGATGTGGTGATCCACGATCCATTGTTTTCATATAACACCCAGTACTCCATGCAGTACATGCCCTCCTTAATACCCATCACTGGGCTAACCAATCTCCCCTTCCCCCTCCCCTCTAAAACCCTGTTTGTTTCTCAGAGTCCATAGTCTCTCATGGTTCATCTCTCCCTCCAATCCCCCCCCCCATTTTTCCCTTCCTTCTCCTAGTGTCCTCCATGCTATTCCTTACGTTCCACAAATAAGTGAAACCATATGATAATTGACTTTCTCTGCTTGACTTATTTCACTTAGCATAATCTCCTCCAGTCCCATCCATGTGGATGTAAAAGTTGGGTATTCATCCTTTCTGATGGCTGAGTAATATTCCATTGTATATACGGACCACATCTTCTTTATCCATTCATCTGTTGAAGGGCATCTCGGCTCTTTCCACAGTTTGGTTAAGTCTTTAAAGTTTTTGATGTATACTATCATGTCATCTGCAAATAATGAAAGTTTTAGTTCTTTCTTACCAATTTGGATGACTTTTATTTCTTTTGTCGTCTAATTGTCATGGCTAGGACTTCCAGTACTATGTTGAATAAAAGTGGCGAGAGTGGACATCCTTGTCTTGTTCCTGAGCTTAGAGGGAAAGCTCTTGGTTTTCTCCCATTGTGTATGATGATCTCTATGGGTGTTTCATATATGGCATTTATTATGTTGAGGTATGTTCCCTCTAAGCCTACTTTGGTTGGGGTTTTCTATCATAAATGGATGTTGTACTTTGTCAAATGCTTTTTCTGCATATATTGAAATGATAATATGGTTCTTATCCTCTCTCTCGTTGATGTGATGTATCACATTGATTGATTTGTGTATATTGAACCATACTTACATCCCAGGCATAAATCCCATTTGATAGTGGTGAATGATTTTTTGAATGTATTGTTGGATTCTGTTTACTTGTGTTTTGCTGAGGATATTTGCATCCATGTTCATCAGAGACATTGACCTGTATCTCTCTTTTTCAGTGGTATCTTTCTTTGGTTTTGGTGTCAGAGTAATGCTGGCCTCATAGAATTAATTTGGAAGTTTTCTTTCCTCCTTTATTTTTTGGAATAGTTTGAGAAGAATAGGTATTAACACTACATTAAATATTTGGTAGAATTAGTCTGTGAAGCCATCTAGTTCTGGACTTTCCTTTTTTGGGAGTTTTTTGATTAATGATTCAATATCATTGCTTATAATTAGTCTATTTAAATTTTGTATTTCTTCCATCTTCAGTTTTGGTAGTTTATATGTTTCTAGGAATTTATCCATTTTTCCAGCTTGTCCAATTTGTTGGCATATCATTTTAATAATATTCTCTTATAAGGTTTTCCATTTCTGTAATGTTGGTTGTTATTTCTCCTCTTTCATTTGTAATTTTATTTGAGTCCTTACTCTTCGTTTTTTGATGAATTTGGCTAGAGGTTAATGAATTGTTTTTATCTTTTCAAAGAATCAGCTCTGGTTTCATTTATCTTTTCTTTTGTTTTTAAATTTATTTAACTTCAGTTAATTAACATATAGTGTGTTAGTTTCGGAGGTAGAGTTTAGCGATTCATCAGTTGCATATAATACCCAGTGCTCATTACATCAAATGCCCTCCTTAATGCCCACCACCCAGTTACCCCATCCCTTTTCCCAGTTACCCCAACTCTCTACCTGCAACCCTCAGTTTGTTTCCTATAGTTAAGAGCTTATTATGGTTGGTCTCCCTCTCATCATATTTTCATCATGTTTTATTTTTCATCATATGTTCTTTTTCCCTCCCTTCCCCTATGACCATCTGCTTCATTTCTTAAATTCTACATATGAGTGAAATCAAATGATAATTTTCTTTCTCTGATTGAGTTTCTTCGGTTTGCAAAATACTCTCTAGTTCCATTCATATTGTTGTAAATGGTAAGATTTCATTTTTTTTTTGATGGGTGAGTAATATTCCATTGTATGTATATACCATTACTTTTTTGTCCATTCCTCTGTTGATGGACATCTAGGCTCTTTCCATATTTGGCAATTGTGGATATTGCTGCTATGAATATTGGGGTGCTGGTGCCCCTTCGGATTACTATGTTTGTATCCTTTGGGTAAATACCTAGTAGTGCAATTGCTGGGTTGTAGGGTAGCTCTATTTTTAACTTTTTGAGCGAACTCCATACTGTTTTCAAGAGTGGCTGCACCAGATTGCATTCCCACCAACAATGTAAGAGGGTTCCCTTTCTCCACATCCTTGCCAACATCTGTTGTAACATGAATTGTTAATTTTAGCCATTCTGACTAATGTGAGGTGGGATCTCATTGTGGTTTTGATTTGTATTTCCCTGATGTCAAGGGATGTTGAGCTTTTTTCACGTGTTTGATGGCCATTTGTATTCCTTCTTTGGAGAAATGTCTGTTCATGTCTTCTGCCCATTTCTTGACTGGATTATTTGTTTGTGTGCTGTTATGTTTGATAAATTCTTTATAGAACTTAAAGAGCTTATTTTGGATACCAGCCCTTTAGTTGATATATCCTTTGCAAATATCTTTTCCCATTCTGTTGGTTGTCTTTTGGTTTTGTTGACTGTTTCCTTTGTTGTGCAAAAGCTTTTTACATTGATGAAGTCCCAAGAGTTCATTTTTTTTTGCATTTGTTTCCCTTGCATTTGAAGACGTGTCTAGGAAGAACTTGCTTTGGCCAAGGCCAAAGAGGTTGCTGCAAGGGTTCTCCTCTAAGATTTGGATGGATTCCTGTCTCACATTGTGCTCTTTCATCCATTTTGAGTTTATTTTTGTGTGTGGTGTAAGAAAGTGGTCCAGTTTAGCCCACTATCACCACTGCTATTCAACATAGTACCAGAAGTCCTAGCCTCAGCAACCAGACAACAACAACAACAAAAATAAAAGGCATCCAAATAGGCAAAGAAGAAGTCAAACTCTCACTCTTTGCAGATGATATGATACTTTATGTGGAAAACCCAAAAGACTCTACCCCAAGACTGCTAGAACTCATACAGGAATTCAGTAAAGTGGCAGGATATAAAATCAATGCACAGAAATCAGTGGCATTTCTATACACAAACAACAAGGCAGAAGAGAAATTAAGGAGCCGATCCCATTTACAATTGCATCCAAAACCATCAGATACCTAGGAATAAATCTAACCAAAGAGGCAAAGAATCACTACTCAGAAAACTGTAGAAGATTCATGAAAGAAATTGAGGAAGACAAAAGAAATGGAAAAATGTTCCATACTCATGGATTGGAAGAACAAATATTGTGAAAATATCCACGCTATCTAGAACAATCTACACATTTAATGCAATCCCCATCAAAATACCATTCACTTTCTTCAAAGAAATTGAACAAATAATCCTAAAATTTGTATGGAACCAGTAAAGACCATGAATAGCCAGAGGAATGTTGAAAAAGAAAAACAAAGCTAGTGGCATCACAATTCTGGACTTCAAGCTCTATTACAAAGCTATAATCATCAAGATAGTATGGTACTGGCACAAAAACAGACACATAGATCAATGGAACAGAATAGAGAGCCCAGAAATGGACCCTCATCTCTATGGTCAACTAATCTTTGACAAAGCAGGAAAAAATGTCCAATGGAAAAAAGACAGTGTCTTCAACAAATGGTGTTGGGAAAATTGGACAGTCACATGCAGAAGAATGAAATTGGACCATTTCCTTACACCACACACAAAAATAGACTCAAAGTGGATGAAAGACCTAAATGTGAGGGAGGAATCCATCAAAATCCTGAAGGAGAACACAGGCAGCAACCTCTTCAACCTCAGCCACAGCAACTTCTTCCTGGAAACTTCATCAAAGGCAAGGGAAGCAAGGGCAACATCTTGGGACTTCATCAAGATAAAAAGCTTTTGCCCAACAAAAGAAACAGTCAACAAAACCAAAAGACAACCGACAGAATGCGAGAAGATAGTTGTAAATGACATATCAGATGAAGGGCTAGTATCCAAAATCTATAAAGAACTTATCAAACTCAACACCCAAAGAACAAATGATCCAATCAAGAAATGGGCAGAAGACATGAACAGACATTTTTCCAAAGAAGACATCCAAATGGACAACAGACACATGAAAAAGTGTACAACATTGCTCGGCATCAGGGAAATCCAAATCAAAACCTCAGTGAGATACCACCTCACACCAGTCAGAATGGCTAAAATTAACAAGTCAGGAAACGACAGATGTTGGTGGGGATGCGGAGAAAGGGGAACCCTCCTACACTGTTGGTGGGAATGCAAGCTGGTGCAACCACTCTGGAAAACAGTATGGAGGTTCCTCAAAAAGTTGAAAATAAAGCTACCATACGACCCAGCAATTGCACTACTGGGTATTTACCCCAAGGTACAAATGTAGGGATCCGAAGGGGTACGTGCACTCTGATGTTTATAGCAGCAATGTCCATAATAGCCAAACTGTGGAAAGAGCCAAGATGTCCATCGACAGATGAATGAATAAAGAAGAAGTGGTATATATATATACAATGGAATATTATGCAGCCATCAAAAGGAAAGAGATCTTGCCATTTGCAATGGCGTGGATGGAACTGGAGGGTATTATGCTAAGTGAAATAAGTCATTCTGAGAAAGACAACTATCATATGATCTCACTGATATGAGGAATTTAAGAAACAAGACAGAGGTTCATAGGGGAAGGGGGGGAAAACTGAAACAAGATGAAACCAGAGAGGGAGACAAACCATACGAGATTCTTAATCTCAGGAAACAAACTGAAGTTTGCTGGAGGAGAGGAAGATGGAAGGGAAAGGGTGGCTGGGTGATGGACTTTGCGGAGGGTATGTGCTATGGTGAGCATTGTGAATTGTGTAAGACTGATGAATCATTGACCTGTACCCCTGAAACAAATAATACATTATATGTTAATTAAAAAGTGGTCCAGTTTCATTCTTCTACATTCTGCTGTACAGTTTTCCCAACACCATTTGTTGAATAAATATTTTTTCCATTGGATATTCTTTCCTGTTTCTCGAAGATTAATCGACCATAAAGTTGAGGGTCCATTTTTCAGTTCTCTATTCTACTGCATTGATATATGTGTCTGTCTTTGTGACAGTACCATATTGTCTTGATGATTACAGTTTTGTAATATATCTTGAAATTTGGAATTGTGATGCTTCCAGCTTTGGTTTTCTTTTTCAACATTCCTTTGGATATTTGAGGACTTTTATGGTACCATGCAAATTTGAGGAATGTTCGTTCCAGGTCTGTGAAAAATGTTGAGGGTATTTTCAAAGGGATTGCATTGAATGTGTAGATTGCTATGGGTAGCACAGACATTTTTTTTCATTTACTTATTTTACTTATTTTTAAAAATTTTATTATGTTATGTTAGTCACCATACAATAGCATAGACATTTTAATAATATTTGTTCTTCCAATCCTTGAGTGTGCAATGTTTTCCCATTTCTTTGTGTCTTCCTCAATTTCTTCCATAAGTGTTCTATAGTTTTCAGAGTAAAGATCCTTTCCCTCTTTGGTTAGGTTCAATTCTAGGTATCTTATGCTTTTTGTTGCAATTGTAAATGGGATCGATTCCTCGATTTCTCTTTCTTCTGCCTCATTGTTAGTGTATAGAAATGCAACTGACTTTTGTGCATTGATTTTATACCCTGCCACTTTGCTGAATTCCTATATGACTCCTTGCATTTCCAGGGTGGGGTCTTTTGGGTTTTCCACATAAAATATCATGTTATCTGTGGAAGAGTGAAAGTTAGACTTCTCCTTTGCTAATTTGGATGCCTTTTATTTCTTTGTGTTGTCTGATTGCTGACGGTATGACTTCTAGTACTATGTTGAACAGCAGTGCGAGAATGGGCATCCCTGTTGTGTTCTTGACCTTAGAGAAAAAACTCTCAGTTCTTCCCCATTGAGGTTGATATTCACTGTCGGCTTTTCTAGAGGGCTTTTATAATATTGAGGTATGTTCCCTCTATTCATACACAGAGGAGAGGTTTTATCAAGAAAGCATGTGTAGGGGCGCCTGGGTGGCCCAGTCGTTAAGCGTCTGCCTTCAGCTCAGGTCATGATCCCAGGGTCCTGGGATTGAGCCCCACATCGGGCTCCCTGCTCCGCGGGAAGCCTGCTTCTCCCTCTCCCACTCCCCCTGCTGTGTTCCCTCTCTCGCTGTGTCTCTCTCTGTCAAATAAATAAATAAAATCTTAAAAAAAAAAAAAGAAAAAAAGAAAGCATGTGTATTTTGTCAAATGTGTTTTCTGCATCTATTGAGAGGATCATATGGTTCTTGTCCTTTCTTATATTAATGTGGTGTATCATATTGATTGACTTGTGGATGTTGAACCACTCTTGCACCCCAGGAATAAATCCCACTTGATGGTGGTGAATAGTCCTTTTAATGTACTGTTGGATCCTATTAACTAGTATTTTGGTGAGAATTTTGGCATCCGTGTTCATCAGGGATTGTCTGTTTTATTTAATTAATTAATTAATTTATTTATTTATTTATTGGTGGTGTCTTTGGTTTTGGGATCAAGGTAATGCTGGCCTCATAAAATGAGTTTGGAAATTTTCTTTCTGTTTCAATTTTTTGAAACAGCCTCAGAAGGCTAGGTATTAATTCTTTAAATGTTTGGTAGAATTTTGCTGGGAGGCCATCTGGCCCTGGACTCTTGTTTGTTGGGAGATTTGTGATTGCTGTCAATTTCTTTGCTTTTTATTGGTCTGTTCAGGTTTTCTATTTCTTTCTGTTTCAGTTTTGGTAGTGTATATGTCTCTAGGGATGCATCAATTTCCTCCAGATTGCCTAATTTATTGGCACATAGTTGATCATAATTGTTTTTTTTTCCAGTTTTTATATCATTTATTTCTGCTGTACTTATTATTTCCTTCCTCTTGCTGTCTTTGGGTTTTGTTTGTTCTTTTTATAGCTCCTTTAGGTGTAATGTTAAGTTGTTTATTTGAGATTCTTCTTGTTTCTTTTGGTAGGCCTATATTGGTATGAACTTCCTTCTCAGAACCACATTTGCTGGACCCCAAAGATTTGGACCATTGAGTTTTCAGTTTCATTTATTTCCATATACTTTTGGATTTCTTTGATTTCTTGATTAACCTATTCATTGTTTTCTAGCATGCTATTTAACCTCCATGTATTTGTGGTCTTCCTGGCTTTTTTTTCTTGTGGTTTATTTCTAGCATCATAGCATTTGGGTCAGAAAAGATGCATGGTATGCCTTTGACCTATTTAAATTTGTTGAGACTTGCTTTGAGGCTTAATATATAATCTATTTTGGAGGATGTACCATGAGCACCTGAAAAGAATGTGTATTCTACCATTTTATGATGGAATTTTCTAAATATATCTGTTAAATCCACCTGATCCAATGTGTCATTCAAAGCATTTGTTTCCTTCTTGATTTTTTGGTTGGATGATCTATTGATGTAAGTAGGGTGTTAACATCCCCTACTATTATTGTATTACAATCAATTAGTTTCTTTCTGTTTGTTATTGTTTTATGTATTTGGATGCTCCCATGTTGGGTGCATAAATATTTACAATTGTTATATATCTTCTTGTTTTATTGTCCCCTTCATAATCATGTAGCATCCTTCTTTGTCTCTTATACAGTTTTTGTTTCAAAATCTATTTTGTTTGATATAAGTGTTGCTACTCTGGCTTTTTTTTAAAATTCCATTTGCATGATAAATGTTTCCCCATCCCCTCACGTTCAATCTGCAGGTGTGTCTTTATGTCCCAAAGGAGTCTTCTGTAAGAAGTATATAGATTTGCCCTTTTTAAAATCCATTATTTCACCCAAATCTATTTTTTTATTATGTTATATTAGTCACCATACAATACATCATTAGTTTTTGATGTAGTGATCCACGATTCATTGTTTTCATATAACACCCAGTGCTCCATCCAGCACGTGCCCTCCTTAATACTAATCACCAGGCTAACACATCCCCCCAACCCCTTCCCTCTCAAACCCTCAGTTTCTTTCTCAGAGTCCATAGTCTCTCATGGTTCGTCTCTCCCTCTGATGCCCCCCTTCATTTCTCCCTTCCTTCTCCTAATGTCCTCCATGCTATCCCGTATGTTCCACAAATAAGTGAAATCATATGATAATTGACTTTCTCTGCCTTACTTATTTCACCTAGCATAATCTCCTCCAGTCCCATCTATGTGGATGTAACAGTTGGGTATTCATCCTATCTGATGGCTGAGTAATATTCCATTGTATAAATGGACAACATCTTCTTTATCCATTCATCTGTTGAAGGGCATTTCAATTCTTTCCACAGTTTGGCTATTGCGGACATTGCTACTATGAACATTGGGGTGCATATAGCTCTTCTTTTCACTAATTCTGTGTCTTTGGGGTAAATACCCAGTAGTGCAATTGCTGGGTCATAGGGTAGCTCTATTTTTAATTCTTTGAGGTACCTCCACACTCTTTTCCAAAGTGGCTGTACCAACTTGCATTCCCACCAACAATGTAAGAGGGTTCCCCTTACTCCACAACCTCTCCAACATTTGTCGTTTCTTGCCTTGTCAATATTTGCCATTCTAACTGTGTAAGGTGGTATCTCATTGCGGTTTTGATTTGAATTTCCCTGATGGCTAATGATGATGAACATTTTTTCATGTGCCTGTTAGCCATTTGTATGTCTTCTTTCGATAAGTGTTTGTTCATGTCTTCTGCCCATTTTTTGACTTGATCATTTGTTTTTTGGGTGTTGAGTTTGAGAAGTTCTTTCTAGATCTTGGATACCAGCCCTTTATCTGTAGTGTCATTTGCAAACATCTTCTCCCAATCTGTGGGTTGCCTCTTAGTTTTGTTGACTGTTTCCTTTGCAGTGCAGAAGTTTTTTTATCTTGATGAAGTCTGAAAAGTTCATTTTTGCTTTTGTTTCACTTGACTTTGGAGATGTAACTTGAAAGAAGTTGCTGTGGCCAATGTCAAAGAGATTAATGCCTATGTTCTCCTCTAGGATTTTGATGGATTCCTGTCTCACATTTAGGTCTTTCGTCCATTTGAGTTTATCATTGTGTATGGTGTTAAAGAATGGTTGAGTTTCATTCTTCTGCATGTGGCTGTCCAATTTTCCCAGCACCATTTATTGAAGAGACTTTTTCCATTGCATGTTTTTTCCTGCTTTGTCAAAGATTATTTGGCCATAGTGTTGAGGGTCCATATCTGGGCTCTCTATTCTGTTCCATCAATCTATATGTCTGTTTTTGTGCCAGTACCATGCTGTCTTGGTGATCACAGCTTTGTAATATAGCTTGAAATCGGGCAATGTGATGCCCCTAGTTTTGTTTTTCTTTTTCAACATTTCCTTGGCAATTCGGGGTCTTTTCTGATTCCATACAAATTTTAGGATTGTTTGTTCCAGCACTTTGAAAACTGTCATTGGAATTTTGATCGGGATGACATTGAAGGTATAGATTGCTCTGGGTAGCATAGACTTTTAACAATATTTATTCCTCTGATCCATGAGCATGGAATGTTTTTCTTTTTGTGTGTGTGTCTTCTTCAATTTCTTTCATGAGTGTTCTGTAGTTCCTAGCGTATAGATCCTTTACCTCTTTGGTTAGGTTTATTCTGAGGTATCTTATGCTTTTTGGTGTTATTGTAAATGGAATCGTTTCTCTCATTTCTCTTTCTACAGTTGCATTGTTAGTGTATAAGAAAGCAACTGATTTCTGTGCATTGATTTTGTATCCTGCCACATTACTGAATTGCTGTATGAGTTCTAGTAATTTGGGGATGGAGTCTTTCGGGTTTTCCACATAAAGTATTATGTCATCTGTGAAAAGAGAGAGTTTAACTTCTTCTTTGCCAATTTGAATACTTTTTATTTCTTTTTGTTGTCTGATTGTTGTTGCTAGGACTTCCAGGACTATGTCGAACAATAGTGGCGAGAGTGTGCATCCTTGATGTGTTCCTGATCTTAAGGGAAAGGCTCTTAGCTTTTCCCCATTGAGGATGATATTTGCTGTGGGTTTTTCACAGATGGATTTTATGAAATTGAGGAATATTCCCTCTATCCCTATACTCTGAAGACTGCAAGTGAAGGGATGGAGATCCATCTCCATGTCAATGGACCTCAGAAGAAAGCTGGGGTAGCAATTCTTATATCAGACAAATTAGATTTTAAACTAAAGACTGTAGTTAGAGACACAGACACTATATCATCTTAAAGTGTCTATCCAACAAGATCTAATAATTGTAAATATCTATGCCCCCAACATGGGAGCAGCTATCTACATAAGCCAACTGTTACCCAAAATAGTCATATTGATAACAATACATTAAATGTAGGAGACCTCAATACTCCACTCTCAGCAATAGACAGATCATCTAAGCAGAAAATCAACAAAGAAACAAGAGCTTTGAATGACACACTGGACCAGATGGGCCTCATAGATATATAGAGAGCATTCCATCCTAAAACAAGAGAATACTCATTCTTCTTGAGCACACATAGAACTCTCTCCAGAACAGACCACATACTAGGTCATAAATCTGGTCTCAACTGATACCAAATGATTGAGATTATTCCCTGAATATTCTCAGTCCAGAATGCTTTAAAACTGGAACTCAGTTACAAGAAAAATTTGGCAGAAATTCAAACACTTGGAAGCTAAAGACCACTCTGCTCAAGAATGTTTGGGTCAACCAGGAAATCAAAGAAGAACTTAAACAATTCATGGAAAACAATGAGAACGAAAACACATCGGTCCAAAACCTATGGGATACTGCAAAGTTGGTCCTAAGGGGGAAATACATAGCCATCCAAGCCTCACTCAATCCTGATGGATTCCCTGGGGAATTCTACCAAACATTCAAAGAAGAAATAATACTTATTTTCCTGAAGCTGTTTCAAAAATAGAAACAGAAGGAAAGCTTCCAGACTCATTCTATGAGGCCAGCATTACCTTAATCCCCAAACCAGGCAAAGACCCCATCAAAAAGGAGAATTTCAGTCCGTTATCCCTGATGAATACGGATTCCAAAATCCTCAACAAGATCCTAGCTAATAGGATCCAACAATACATTAAAGGATCATCCACCACGACTAAGTGGGATTTATCCCCGGGATGCAAGGGTGGTTCAACATTCGCAAATCAATCAATGTGATAGAACACATTAATGAGGAGAGAGAAGAACCATATGGTCCTCTCAATTGATGCAGAAAAAGCATTTGACAAAAGACAGCATCCTTTCCTGATTAAAACACCTTATATCTTTTGATTGGACTATTTAGTCTATTTACGTTCAAAATAATTATTTGTAATTATGTATTTATTGCCATTTTATTACTTTTTGGTGTTTTTTCCCCTTGTTTTCCTCTGATTCTTTCTCCTCGTTCTCTCTTTCATGATTTGTTGGTTTCCTTAGTGATATATTTAGATTTCCTTCTATTTTATTTTGTATATCAGTTAGTGGGATTAGTTTGTGGTTACCATTAGGTTTGTATATAACCTTTCTGCATATATCAGTCTGTATTAAGTTGGACATTTAAGACTGAATTCATTCTTTACTCTCTCCTCCCCAAGTTTTAGGGATATACCATATTTTACATTTTTTGAATTCTGTGAGCTCGTTGTCTGATTTTTTACAGAAATATTCATTTTACTGTTTTTTTTATTTTTCCTACTTACATGTTGTCATGTTTGATCTTTACTTTCCACTCAAGGAATTCCCTTTATTTTTTATTTTACTTTATTTTATTTTTTATTATGTTCAATTAGCCAACATATAGTGCATCATTAGATTTTTTTTTCCTTTAATATTTTTTAAGGGCTGGCTTAGTGGTCATGAACTCTTTCACTTTTTTGTTTGCTTGGGAAACTCTATCTCTCCTATTCTGAATGATAGCCTTGCTGGATAGAGTAATCTTGGAGGAGATTTTTCCCATTCTGCATTTTGTATATATCATGCTACTTTCTTCTGAGTTGCAAAGTTTCTGCTGAAGAGTCCACTGATGATCTTATGGGGTTTCCCTTGTATGTAGCTGTCTTCTTTTGTTTTGCTGCATTTAAAATGTTTTCTTGGGACGTGTCTGTGGCACAATTGGTTAAGCATCTGATCCTTGGTTTTAGCTCAGGTTGTGATCTCAGGGTCTTGAAATTGAGCCCTGCATCAGGCTCTGTTCTCAGTTTGGAATTTGATATTCTCTCTCCCTCTCCATTTGCCCCTCCGACTTGTGCTCTCTAGGGTAAATAAATATTTAAAAATGTTTTCTTTTCTTTCTTGCTTTATTTATTATTATGTTATGTTAGTCACCACACAGTACATCATTAGTTTTTGATATAGTGTTCAGTGATTCATTATTTGCATATAACACCCAGTGCTCATTACAACATGTGCCCTCCTTAATACCCCATCCCCCATCCCCTTATGAAAGCCTCAGATTGTTTCCTGGAGTCCATAGTCGCTCATGGTTCATCTCCCCCTTCTGATATCTTCCCCTTCAGTTTTCCCTTTCTTCCGCTAATGTCCTCCGTGCTATTCCTTATTTTCTATATATGAGTGAAACCATATGATGATTGTCTTTCTCTGCTTAACTTATTTTATTTAGCATAATCCCCTCAAGTTCCATCCATGTCAATGCAAATGGGGGTTATTCATCCTTTCTGATGCCTGAGTAATATTCCATTGTATATATGAACCACATATTCTTTATCCATTCATCTGTTGAAGGTCATTTGGGCTCCTTCTAGAGTTTGGCTATTGTGGACATTGCTGATATGAACATTGGGGTGCAGGTGTCCTTTCTTTTCACTAATCTGTATTTTTAGGGTAAATACCCAGGAGTGCAATTCCTGTGTCATAGGGTAGCTCTATTTTTAATTTTTTGAGGAACTTCCATGCTGTTTTCCAAAGTTGCTGTACCAACTCACATTGCCACCAACAGTGTAAGAAGGTTCCCCTTTCTCCACATCCTAGCCAACATTTGCTGTTTCCTGCGCAGTCAATTTTTGCCATTCTAACTGGTGTAAGGTGGTATCTCATTGTGGTTTTGATTTGAATTGCCCTGATGGCTAATGATGATGAACATTTTTTCATGTGTCTGTTAGCCATTTGTAGGTCTTCTTTGGAGAAGTGTCTGTTCATGTCTTCTGCCCATTTTTTGACTGGATTATTTGTTTTTTCGATGTTAAGTTTTAGAAGTTCTTTATAGGTCTTAGATACCAGCCCTTTATCTGTAGTGTCTTTTGCAAACATCTTCTCCCATTCCGTGGGTTGCCTCTTAGTTTTGTTGACTGTTTCCTTTGCAGTGCAGAAGCTTTTTATTTTGATGAAGTCCCAAAAGTTCATTTTTGCTTTTGTTTCCCTTGCCTTTGGAGACCTATCATGAAAGAAGTTGCTGTGGCTGAGGTTGAAGAGGTAACTGCCTCTGATCTCCTCTAGGATTTTGATGGATTCCTGTCTCACATTGAGCTCTTTCATCCATTTTGAGTTTATCGTTGTGTATGGTGTAAGGGAATGGTCCAGTTTCATTCTTCTGCTTGTGGTTGCCCAGTTTTCACAGCACAATTTATTGAAGGGACTATCTCTTTTCCATTGGATGTTTTTTCCTGCTTTGTTGAAGATTAGTTGACCATAGAGTTGAGGGTCCATTTCTGGGGTCTGTATTTTTTTCACTGAGCTATGTGTCTGTTTTTGTGCCAATACCATGCTGTCTTGGTGATCACAGCATTGTAATATATCTTGATGTTGGGCATTGTGATGCCCCCAGTGTTTTTTGGTTTTTTTTTTTTTCTTTCAACATTCTCTTGGCGATTCATGGTCTTTTCTGGTTCCATACAAATTTTAGGATTGTTTCTTCCAGCTCTGTGAAAAAGATCAATGGTATTTTAATAGGGTTGGGGTTGAAATTGTAGATTGCTCTGGGCAGCATAGACATTTTCACAATGTTTATTCTTCCAATCCATAAGCATGGAATATTTTTCCATCTTTTTGTGTCTTCTTCAATTTCATTCATAAGTGTTCTGTCGTTTCTAGAATACTGATCCTTTACATCTTTGGTTAGTTTTATTCCTAGATATCTTATGGGTTTGGGGTTCTTGTAAATGGAATTGATTCTCTAATTTCTTTATAGTTACATCATTAGTGTATAGAAAAGCAACTGAATTCTGTGAATTGATTTTGTATCCTGCCGCATTACTGAATTGCTGTATGAGTTCTAGTAATTTGGGGTGGAGTCTTTTGCATTTTCCACATAAAGTATCATGTCATCTGTGAAGAGAGAGTTTGACTTCTTTTTTGCCAATTTGAATGCCTTTTATTTCTTTTTGTTGTCGAACTGATGATGCTAGGACTTGGAGTACCATGTTGAACAATAGTGGTGAGAGTGAGCATCCTTGTCATGTTCCTGATCTGAAAGGAAAAAGCTCTCAGCTTTTCCCCATTGACAATGATACTCGAAGTGGGCTTTTCATAGATGGTTTTTACGAAATTGAGGAATGTTCCCTCTATCCCCACACTTGGAAGAGTTTTAATGGGGAAAGGATGCTGTATTTTGTCAAATGCTTTTTCCGCATCAATTGAGAAGATCATATTGTTCTTGTCTTTTCTTTTATTAATGTGTTCTATCACATTGATTGATTTGCAAGTATTGAAGCACCCTTGCATCCCAGGTATAAATCGCACCTGGTTGTGATGGATAACACTTTTAATATACTCTTGGATCCTATTGGCTATTATCTTGGTGAGTATTTTTGCATCCATGTTCATCAGGGATATTGGTCTGTAATTCTCCTTTTTGATGGGGTCTCTATCTGGTTTTGGGATCAAGGTAATGTTGGCCTCATAGAACGAGTTTGGAAGTTTTCCTTCTGTTTCTATTTTTGCAAACAGCTTCAGAAGAATAGGTGTTATTTCTTCTTTAAATGTTTCGTAGAATTCCCTAGGAATGCATTTGGCCCTGAACTCTTGTTTTTGGGAGGTTTTTGATTACTGCTTCAATTTCGTTACAGGTTATTGGTCTATTCAGGTTGTCAATTTCTTCCTCTTTCAGTTTTGGTAGTTTATAAGTTTCCAAGAAGGTATCCATTTCTTCCAGGTTCCTTAATTTGTTGGCATTTAGTTGCTGGTAATAATTTCTAGTAATTGTTTCTATTGCCTTGGTGTTAGTGTTGATCTCTCTTCTTTCATTCATGTTTTTATTAATTTGGATTCTTTTTCTTTTCTTTTGGATAAATCTGGCCAGTGGTTTATTGATCTTATTAATTCTTTCAAAGAACCATCTTCTAGTTTCATTGATCTCTTCTACTGTTTTTTTTTTTTTTTCTGGTTTCTATTTCATTGATCTCTGATCTAATCTTTATTATTTCTCTTCTCCTGCTTGGTTTAGGTTTTATTTGCTGTTGTTGTTCCAGCTCCTTCAGGTGGATGGTTAGCTTGTGCATTCAGGATTTTTCTACTTTTTTGGGTGAGGCTTGGATGGCTATGTATTTCCCCCTTAGGACTGCCTTTGCAGTATACCATAGGTTTTGGACTGATGTGTTTTTGTTCTCATTGGTTTCTGTGGTTTGTTTAAGTTCTTCAATTTCCTGGTTGACCCATTCAATCTTTAGCAGGATATTTGAATTTCTTCCAAATTTGCTCTAGTAATTGAGTTCAAGTTTCAAAGCATTGTGGTCTGAAAATATGCAGGGAATAATCTCAATCTTTTGGTATCAATGAGGCCTGATTTGTGGCCCAGTATATTGTCTGTTCTGTAGCAAGTTCCTGTGCACTCGATAAGAATAAGTATTTTGTTGTTTTAGGATGGAATGTTAAGTCTGTCTGGTCCAATGTGTCACTCAAAGCTCTTGGTTTGTTGTTGTTGTTGTTGATTTTCTGCTAGATGATCTGTCCATTTCTGAGAGAGGAGTCTTGAGGTCTCCTATTATTGAAGTATTATTATCAATATGATTCTTTATTTTGGTTAACAGTTGGCTTATGTAGTTAGCTGCTCCCATGTTGGGGGCATAGATATTTACAACTGTTGGATCTTTTTGTTGGATACACCTTTAAATATGATATAGTGTCCCTCTGCATCTCTCACTACAGTCTTTAGCTGACAATCTAGCTTGTATGATATGAGAATTTCTATCCCAGTTTTCTTTTGTGGTCTATTGGCATGATAAATTGTTCTCCATCCCCTTACTTTCAATCTGGAGGTATCTTTAGGTCTAAAATGAGTCTCTTGTAGACAGCATATGGATGGGTCATGTCTTTTAATCCAATCTGCAGCCCTGTGCCATTTCATGGGAGCATTTACACTGTTCACATTGAGAGTGACTATTGAAAGATATGATTTTAGTGCCACCATATTGCCTGTGAAGTCCCTGTTTGTATAGATTGTCTCTGTAAATATCTGGTCTATATTTCTCTTGGGGTCTTTCTTCTTTTATAGAATCCCCTTTAATATTTCTTGCAGGGATGGCTTGGTGGTCACATATTCTTTCAGTTTCTGCCAGTCCTGGAAGCTCCTTGTCTCTCCATCCATTCTGAATGGCACCTTGCTGGATAAAGTATCTTTGGCTGCATGTTCTTCTCATTTGGTATCTTGAATATGTCTTGCCAGCCCTTTCTGGCTTGCCAGGTCTCTGTGGACAGGTCTGACCTTATTCTGATGTTTCTCCCTCCATACATAAGAAATCTCTTACCCCTAGCTGTTCTCAGGATAGCTTCCTTGCCTCTAAGATTTGCAACTTTTACTATTATATTCCAGGGCGTTGGTCTGTTCTCCTTGATCTTGGGAGGGGGTCCTCTCTGTCTCTTGGACATGAATGTTTGTTTCCTTTCCCATATTAGTTATGTTCTCAGCTATGATTTGCTCAAATATACCTTCTAGTCCTCTCTCTCTCTCTCCACGCCCTCAGGGATCCCAATAATTCTGACATTGGAACATGTCATGGCATCACTGTTCTGTCTAAGTTTGTTCTCATGGGCTTTTAGCAGTTTATCCCAGGCCTCCTCCTGTTCCTTCCTATCAGTTTATCTTCTAGATCATTAATTCATTCTTCTGCCTCATTTAACCTGGTTGTCAGTGTATCCAGTTTAGACTGTATCTCATTTAAAACATTTTTAAGTTCAGCCTGATTAGATCTTATTTCTGCCCTTAGAGATTCTATATTGTTGCTAATATTTTTCTCAAGCCTAGATATCGACTTCATAATTGTTACTCTGAAGTCTATTTCTGACGTCTTGTTTATATCCATATCCATTAGGTCTGTGCCAGAGGCCATAGTCTCTGGGTTTTTTTTTCTTTGTTGGGTTTCCTCCTCTTCATTCTGTTGAGGGGTTGTTGAAAGAATATACAGAGTCCAAAGTATTAACCATGACCCAAGCAAGATGCACCCATTTTATGGGGACCCTAGGGTTATCATCCTCTTGTTCTTCCAGCCTGTCTTCTGGGGGAGGGGACTGCCACACTGTTACTCAGGCAACGCTGTTTGGGCAGAGTTGCCTTGCCCCCTGTTGGGGGGTGGGCTGCTCAGTGGAAACCAGTTTTTTGAGCTTTTTTTTTTGGTGGCTTTCCTAATCTCTTCCAAGAGTCAGAAATCACCGCACCCAAACCTCTGTCCCAGAGTGGAGAAATCGGAGTCTGCTCTTTACTGAGCCATCCAGGATACACAGTCTCCATTTCTGTATGTGCTGCTAAAAACTGCAGGCTCCCACGGTGGTGCTCGCCCACAGCAACTCTCCCAGAGGTCAACCCCAGGGACAGGATGTGTCTCTGCCCTTTGTGCTTCTAAAACCGTGAGCCACCCCAGGTTCATGTGCAGGGACGTGCAGCTCCTGGATCCTGTCTGGATAAAAAGCTTTTGTACAGCAAAAGAAACAGTCAACAAAGCCAAAAGACAACCGACAGAATGGGAGAAGATATTTGCAAATGACAGATAAAGGGCTAATATCCAAAATCTATAAAGAACTTATCAAACTCAATACCCAAAGAACAAAGAATCCAATCAAGAAATGGGCAGAAGACATGAACAGACATTTTTCCAAAGAAGACATCCAAATGGCCAATAGCACATGAATGAGTGCTCAACATCGCTCAGCATCAGGGAAATCCAAATCAAAACCTCAATGAGATACCACCTCATACCAGTCAGAATGGCTAAAATTAACAAGTCAGGAAATGACAGATGTTGGCGGGGATGCGCAGAACGGGGAACCCTGCTATACTGTTGGTGGGAATTGAAGCTGGTGCAACCACTCTGGAAAACAGTATGGAGGTTCCTCAAAAAGTTGAAAATAAAACTACCATATGATCCAGCAATTGCACTACAGGCTATTTATAAATGTAGATACAAATGTAGGGATCTGAAGGGGTACGTGCACCCCGATGTTTATAGCAGCAATGTCCACAATAGCCAAACTGTGGAAAGAGCCAAGATGTCCATCGACAGATGAATGGATAAAGAAGAGGTGATATATATATATATATATATATATATATATATATATATATATATACACACACACACACACACAATGGAATATTATGCAGCCATCAAAAGGAATGAAATCTTGCCATTTGCAATGCCGTGGATGGAAGTGGAGGGTGTTATGCTGAGTGAAATAAGTCAATCAGAGAAAGACATGTATCATATGACCTCACTGATATGAGGAATGCTTAATCTCAGGAAACAAACTGAGTTTTGTTGGATTGGTGGGGGGTGGGAGGGATGGCTTGGCTGGGTGATAGACATTGGGAGGTTATGTGCTATGGTGAGCGTTGTGGATTGTGTAAGTCTGTTGAATCACAGATCTGTACCTCTGAAACAAATAATACAGTATATGTTAAAATAAAAAAGAAGATAGCAGGAGGGGAAGAATGAAGGGGAGGAAATCAGAGCAGGAGACGAAGCATGAGAGATGATGGACTCTGTAAAACAAACTGAGGCTTCTAGAGGGAAGGGTGGTGGGAGGATGTGTTAGCCTGGTGATGGGTATTAAAGAGGGCATGTTCTGCATGGAGAACTGGGTGTTATACACAAACAATGAATCATGGAACACTACATCAAAAATTAATGATGTAATGTGTGGTGATTAACATAATAAAATTTTTTTTAAAAAGGCAGAAGAAAGAGAAATTAAGGAGTCCGTTCCATTTACAATTACATACAAAACCATAAGATACCTAGGAATAAATGTAACCAAAGAGGCAAAGGATCTGTACTCAGAAAACTATAAAATACTCATGAAAGAAATTGAGGAAGACACAAAGAAATGGAAAAATGTTCCATGCTTATGGACTGGAAGAACAAATATTATGAAGATGTCAATGCTACCTAGAGCAATCTACACATTCAAAGCAATCTCCATCAAAATACTATCCACTTTTTTCAAAGAAATGGAACAAATAATCCTAAAATTTGTATGGAACCAGAAAAGACCGCAAATAGCCAGAGGAATGCTGAAAAAGAAAAGCAAAGCTGGTGGCATCACAATTCCTGTCTTCCAGCTCTATTACAAAGCTGTCATCATCAAGACAGTATGGTACTGGCACAAACACAGATTCATAGATCAATGGAACAAAATAGAGAACCCAGAAATGGACCCTTAACTCTATGGTCAACTAATCTTTGACAAAGCAGGAAAGAATGTCCAATGGGAAAAAGACAGTCTCTTCAACAAATGGTGTTGGGAAAATTGGACAGCCACATGCAGAAAAATCAAACTGGACCATTTCCTTACACCACACACAAAAATAGACTCCAAATGGTTGAAAGACCTAAATGTGAGACAGGTGTCCATCAAAATCCTAAAGGAGAACACAGGCAACAACCTCTTCAACCTTAGCCACAGCAACTTCTTCCTAGAAACATCGCCAAAGGCAATGGAAGCAAGGGCAGAAATGGACTATTGGGACTTCTGTGTCTCCCTCTATCAAATAAATAAATAAATAAATAAATAAATAAATAAATAAATAAAAAAAAAAATGTCTATACTACTCAAAGATATCTACAGATTTAGAGCAATCCCTATTAAAACACCAATAGCATTTTTCACAGAACTAGAACAAATAATTCTAAAATTTGTGTGGAACCACAAAGGACCTCAAATAGCCAAAGCAATTTTGGAAAAGAACAAAACTGGAGGTATCACAATCCAGATTTCAAGATATACTAGAAATCTGTAATAATCAAAACAGTATGGTACTGGCACAAAACAGACACATAGATCAATAGAACAGAATACAGAGCAACGAAATTAACCCACGATTTTATGGTCAGTTAATCTATAACCAAGGAGGAAGAATGTACAATTGTAAAGAGAGACAGTCTCTTCAACAGATGATTCTGACAAAACTGGACAGTGACTTTTAAAAGAATGAAACTGAACCACTTTCTTACAGCATCCACAAAAATATTAAGGAGGGCACGTGATGTGATGAGCACTGGGTGTTACATGCAACTCTTGAATCATTGAACACTACATCAAAAACTAATGATGTACTGTATGTTGGCTTATTGAACTTAAAAAATAAATTAAAATAAATAAATCATCCCAAAATGAATTAAGGACCTAAATGTGAGACCTGAAAACTATAAAACTCCTAGTAGAGAGCAAAGACAATAATTTCTTCAACATTAGCTATAACAATATCTTTCTAGATATGTCTCTTGAAGCAAGCAAACCAAAAGCAATAAACTATTGGGACTACACCAAAATAAAAAGCTTCAGCACAGTGAAGGAAACAATTAAAACTAAAAGACAACCTACTGAATGGGAGAAGATATTTGCAAATGACATACCTCATAAAGTGTCAGCATCCAAATTACGTAAAGAACTGATACAACTCTACACTTAAAAAACATATAAAATCCAATTTAAAAATGGCAGAAGACATGACCAGACATTTCTCTTAAGAAGACATACAGCTGACCATATGATCCAGCAATTGCACTACTCGGTATTTACCCCAAAGATACAAAAGTAGGGACCCGAAAGGGTATGTGCACCCCGATGTTTATAGCAGCAATGTCCACAATAGCCAAACTGTGGAAAGAGCCAAGATGTCCATCAACAGATGAATGGATAAAGAAGAAGTGGTATATATATACAATGGAATATTATGCAGCCATCAAAAGGAATG
>NW_022589787.1:490820-526792 GCF_004348235.1 Phoca vitulina | reverse complement strand
CATTGAGGTCTTTCAACCATTTGGAGTCTATTTTTGTGTGTGGTGTATTAGCCTTTTTGATTTTGAATTGTTTAGATATTAGTTCCTTTATTTTCCAGAAAGCATTTCTCTAATAACTTCCATGCTTTTCTCAAGTTCAGCTAGTATCTTTTTGATCATGATTCTGAACTCTAGATCCGACATCGTACTATGTCCATATTGTCTCTTGTTCTTTTTGTTGAGGTCATTTTTTCTGTCTTATCATTTTGTCTAGCAGTGAATAGATGCATGAGAGAACAAAATGCTAACAGGGTAAAAACGTTCCCAGAAAATATACTCTAAACAAATTAAAAAAGACCTGAAGCTGGGGGAAAAGAACGTGAAAGAAAGAAAAAAGAAAAAGAAAGAGGGGCACCTGGGTGGTTCAGTCGGTTAAGCGTCTGCCTTTGGCTCAGGTCGTGATCCCAGGGTCCTGGGATCAAGCCCCACGTCAGGCTTCCTGCTCCACGGGGAGTCTGCTTGTCCCTCTCCCTCTGCCTGCTGCTCTGCCTACTTGTGCTCTCTCTCTATCTCTCTGTCAAATAAATAAATAAAATGTTTAAAAAAAAAAGAAAAAGTAAGAAAAAGAAAAAGAAAAAGAAAAAAACAAACAAAAACAGAACAAAACAAAAACAAAACAGAATATGATCAAATATGATCAGGCTGGTGCATAGATTAGTGCCATACACTTGATTTGGGTGTATTTTGGTCTTTTAGAAGAAAGTGCCTCCCAAAATTTTAAAGAAAGAAAAACTTATATATGTACAAAAATAAGGGTTGATATGATGAAGGGATGGAATATGATTATAAAGATGAACATTATAAAAAAAATTTTATAAAATGAATTGATAAGATAAGAAGTTGTTTGAAAAAAGAAAGTAGAGGATTTAAAAAAAAAGAGAGAGAAAAAAAGGGAGAGAATGTGATCAGGCAGGAGACTAGAACAAAGCCATACACTAGAGATTTAGGGTATATTTTGATCTGTTAGAGGAAATTGTATCTCAAAATTTTAAAGAGAGAACAACATATATATATATGCCAAGAATAAGGGTAACTACTATGAAGGGATAGAATATGACTCTAAAATGAAAAATAAAAATGTTTTTTTTAAAAAGGGATTGATAAGATGTTGGTTGAAAAAGGGAAAAAGAAAAATACAAAAAAAAAAAAGACAGTTAAAAAAATTAACTTTGAAAGACTAAAGAATCATGGTAAAAAAGGCATGGATTCTATGTGCAGTATTCCCCTATCTCTGGAGTTCTGCCGTTCTCATTGATCGGTAAACTTGGTCTTGGCTGGCTGTTCTTGCTGATCTTCTGGGGGAGGGGCCTGTTCCCGTGGTCCCCAAATGTCTTTGCCGGAGGCCGAATTGCTTTGCCCTTGCCTGGTCCGGGCTAAGTAATCTGCTCAGGTTTGCTCTTGGGAGCTTTTGTTCCCTGCAAGCTTTCGGTACAGCTTTGGAAGACGAGAGTGAAAATGGTGGCCTCCCAATCTCTGACCCGGAGGACCTGAGAACTCGGGGTCCCACTCCTCAGTGAGCTCGCAGAGAAAAGCAGTCAATCACTCCCATCTCCCCAGTCCCCGGCAGTACTCCGTGCTCACCTGGCCTGTGACCGAGTGTTTCTATCTCTGGCACCCGACTTGCTGTGGAGTCTCCAAACCCAGCAGATCCCTGTGGTGTGCTCCCACGCTGCTCCTCCCAGGGGAGGAAGGGGAGTCTCCCTGGATCTGCTGCTTGTTGCATCCCTGCTGGAAGAGCAGGGGCCCGACTGTGCCGCGGATCAGTTTATGGCAACCCTGAGCTGAGAGTCTACTCCTCGGCTCCGTCTCTCCAGCTGGCTTCCCTGCTCTGATACCTGGGAGCTCTGCTGCACTCAGGTACCCCTGGTCTTTCTGTGACCCCGAGGGTCCTGAAACCACACTGTCCCGTGAGGGTTCCATCCCTTGCTTAGCCACTGGAGCGACGTCTCTCAGCGGGACCGACTTCTAAAAGTTCCGATTTTGTGCTCTGCTGTTCTATCACTTACCAGAAGTGGTGGATGGAGCCCCCTCCCCCGCCGTCTATCCTCCCAAATATCGCCTTGGATTCACTTCTCCACACGTCCTACCTTCCAGAAAGTGGTCACTTTTCTGTTCAGAGAGTTGTTGCTATTCTTTTCTTCAATCTCCTGTTGAGTTCGTAGGTGTTTAGAATGGTTTGATCCCTATCCAGCTGAATTCCTGAGACCAGACGAAATCCAGGTCTCCTACTCCTCTGCCATCTTGCTCCGCCCCCAAAAGTGATCAGATTTTTGGCTACCAGTGGCAGGGACTAAGTGGTGGGAAAACTGGATATAGGTGGTCAAAGGTGCAAAATTTGATTTATAAGATAAGTAAGTATTAGGGATATAATGTACAACATGATGACTATAGTTATAGGACATATTTAAAAGTTGTTTGTAGAATTAAGCCTAAAAGTTCTCATTATGAGGAGAAAAAAACATTTTGTTCTTTTTTATCTATGCGTGATGATGAATGTTAACTGAACTTATTGTGGTAATCATTTTACAATATACATAAGTCAAGTCATCATGCTGTACACCTTAAACTTATATAGTGCTGTATGCTAATTACATTTTTACAAAAATAAAAAAAATGGCTCATCCAACTTTATATTTCTTCCACCACTATCCCACAATCTGTATGTATTTTCCATATATATTCTCCACATTTCTGTTCATATAAATAAAGTTTTCTGGAGTGTAGCATACTTCTTTATGTGTTGCAGTTTGTACCTCACCTTTAGAGGTCTGCTGGGATTTATGTCTAGTAATAGGTGGCATCCATGGGTGTAGGGGGACATTATGTATTTCAGACAATGCAGGATTAATAACCTAGAGATAGGTGAAAAGGCTTTATACTTATGTGGGAAACAAAGGCAAAAGAAAAATTAGATTTCCTTACTACTTAGAGCCCATTGACAAGTCCTTGAAACAAGCAGAGTGACATTCTTCTAGGAATTCAGCTCCCTCAGATGTTAATACTTTGCTAAGTTCATAAGGCACTCTTAGCTTAACATTATCTTGACCACCCCTGCCCCCAGGATCCTGTAAGTCTACTTTAACAATAAAAATTCCTTCACTACATTAAAAACTAATGATGTATGGTGACTAACATAACATAATGAAATTAAATTAAAAAAAATTCCTTTGGAAACTTTATCTCTACCCCTTAAGATATATGTTGGCCGTCATCCCCCAGGCATAGGGCCCACCGATATACATCTAAAGAGACTCATGACTAAGGTTAATTGACAGTAATAAATGACTTTTCCTAACAATAGCTAGCCTCCTCAAGGTCCTGGAAACCTTGCTTCCAATATTCCTTAGAGATTTACATGCTATCCCTAACCCCCTCCCAACTTGTAAGTATATCATCAGCCACTCCTCATGACCCCAGTGCAGCTCTTTCTGCTCAGAGGTCCTCTCCCCATACTTTAGTAAAACCACACTTTTTTTGCACCAAAGCTGTCTTAAGAATTCTTTCTTGGCCAAACCCCATCCAATTCCTACATCAATACCTCTGTGGATATGAAGGCTATTAACACTTTGAATAGGGATGCCACTTTTAATAGTGTTGGGGAGGCCACTTTTCCTGGTAAAGGGATGGCCACATCAACTGGGGCAGGGAAACCTTCCACTGTCAAAGAAGACTAATCAAACTTATGGGCTTGATATCAATGTGCATTTGGATTTTCCCACTTGTCCTCATCTGTATTAACAGGGTACTTCTGTTTCATAATTAATGCACTTACTTTAACAGTAAATGCCTTAGGAATCTGGGTGTTCAACTTGCTTTGAAATTCAGTCTCAGTTTGATCTGTAACAGTTTCAACATCGAGAGTCATAGGCTCTCCCTCAGGGCATACTTTGATGTTCTTTGGTCATTAATGCAAAAAACCCTTAGCTTGAGCTAAGAATTTGAGTCCCTGAGCTTACCCTTTCTTTTATCATTCTGTCCATGACATTGGCAGAACGAACCAATGTCATATTCCCTAGTTTTACAAAATTATTCAAAAGTATCATGAACAGTTACTTAAATCCTTCCTTCTCGTAATTGGTAGATTAAGAATATTCAATGTAGATAAGGGGAAAAGATGGCCACATAGTAGGTGGACCCTAGGTTTGTTTTGTTCCTCAAACACAACTAGATAATGCTCATATAATTCTAAATACCCTGAAATCAACCTGAGGACTGAAAGAACAAACTCCAGAACTAAAGGGAGACAAGAAGCCACATTAAAGAAGGTAGGAAGTATGGAGACATGGTTTATGGAAAAATGGATTATCAGTGCTGCAGAGAAGAGGAAGCCATGGTCGTTGAGAAAGGCAAGAAAGAGAGGAGCACACAGGAAACACACAAGAACATTTCCCCAAAGTCATTGGCTGGGAAAATTAGAGGGGCTGTTTTTTGTGATTTATTTCAACCAGTGGGACTTAAAGACTGGGATTTTAAAGGTAAGTGGGCTTGGCAAGGATAGAGTCCTGAGGGCACTGCCCTACTTCTCGAGAGAAGGCATGCAAACAACCTGGGGCAGACTGCATGGAAGCAGAGATCTGAGGAACTACTAGGGCACACAGTGGGGAGATTATCCGCTCTTCCTGGAGCTTGTCCTTGAGATGTAGCATTCATGGAGATGCCTCTCAGGGGACAAAGGAACCAGCTGGTGCCATTTCCCTCCCCAGGAACTCAGCATAAACACAGAACCAACTGGGAAAGCAACTCAGCCCCAACTGGCTGCCTAACCTGTTTACACCAAGACTCACACCTCTGTGCTCTGGCACAACTACCCTGATTGGTCAAGATAGATTTAGTCCCAGCATGGTGTGACCCTCCCCCAGAGGACCAGCACAGGACCACACATCCCAAAGGTGGGAGTTTTAAAAATCAACAGATGTGGCTGTAATAGAGCCCAAAGGGCACTGCACAGCTCCTGGAGTGAAGGCAAGCAAACAACATGGAGGCAGAAACTGATACAGTGATCTGAAAAATGCCTGGGATACATGGGGGAAAATTATTGCTCTCCTTGGACTGTTTCCCTAAGAGGCAGTGTGCACAGAGACTTCTCTCCAGGGACAAAGGAACTGGCTGGCATCATTTCCCTCCCACACCCCTCAAAATAAACACAGAGCCACCTGCAGTGAGCAGCGCAGCGCTGACACTACCTATTTAATCCGCTTACACCAAGTCCCACACCCCTGCACACTGGCAGTACTGCTCCTCGGTCAAGCTTGCATAAGTCCCAGCACAGTGGGCACCTTTCCCAGGAAGAAGCAGAAACACCTGCCCACACCATGTCTCCCGACCAGAAACTTCTGCAGGGCTTCAATTCTAGTGGAAGTAGTATCAGGTCTCATTTAACAAGAAGATCAGAGCACACCTAGTTAAAACTCCCCACCCTCTGGCCAAGGATAAAATATGGCCCATTGCAGACAAGGAGAGCCTCTGCAGACAACTGGCTTGAAGAACAGAGCAGCCAAAACACAACAGCAGAGCACACACAAAACACAACAGAGACACTCCCTGAAGCACCAGGCCCTGGAACCTGTAGGACCTCTTCTTTATAAAGCCATTAATCTCAGAAGCAGGAAACAGGCTTTTCTAACACAGAGAAGAAAACAGTGACAAGACAGGAATTCATTCCAAATGAAACAAGATAAGGTAATGGCCAGAGATCTAAGCAAAACAGATATAAGTAATATACCTAGTGGAGAATTTAAAACAATCATAAGGATATTCTCTGGGCTTTAGAAAAGAAAGGAAGATTCAGGGAGGCCCTTATCACAGAGATGAAAGAGTTAAAAAAATCAAAAATGAAAAATGCAATATCTGAGATTTGAAACAGACTTGATTTAATGAACACAAAGACAGAAGAAGCAGAGGAATGACTAAGAAATGAGGATAATAAAATACTGGAAAATAATGAGGCTGAACAAAAGAGAGAAAGAAGTATTATATACATGAGACTAGACTAGGGAAATCAGTGACTCCATCAAATGCAATAACAATTGTATTATAGAAGTCCCAGAAGATGAATAGAAAGACAAGGGATCAGAATATATATATATATACAAGAAAATAATAGCCAAAAATTTCCCTAATCTGGGGGAAGGAAGTAGACATACAGATCCAGGAGGCACAGATAACTCCCAGCAAAATCAATGAAACCAGACCAATACCAAGATATACTGTAATTAAATTTGTAAATTACAGTGATAAAGAAAAAAATCCTAAAGGCAGCAAAACAAAAGAACTCCTCAACTTATGAGGGAGGACCCATAAGGCTAGCTGCACATCTCTCAACAGAAATATGGCAAGCCAGGTCACAGCATGATATATTCCACGTGCTGAATGGGGATAATCTGCAGTCAAGAACACACTATCCAGCAAGGCTATCATTCAGAATAGAAGGTGAGATAAAGAGTTTCCCAGACAAACATAATCTAAAGGAGCTTGTGACCACTAAACCAGTCCTGTAAGAGATATTAAAAGGGACTCTCTGAGGGGAAAAATTTCCAGAACAATGACAAAAGAAGCAATAAAATGCCACCAAATACATACCTATCAATAATTACTCTGGATGTAAATGGACTAAATTCTTCAATCAAAAGGTGTGAAGTATAAAAATGGATAAAAAACCAATACCCATCTATATGCGGCCCACAAGAGACTTGTTTTATTTATTTATTTATTTATTTATTTATTTATTTATTTATTTAAAAGATTTTATTTATTTATTTGACAGAGAGAGAGATAGTGAGAGCAGGAACACAGGCAGGGGGAGGGGGAGAGGGAGAAGCAGGCTCCTCGCCAAGCAGGGAGCCCGATGCGGGGCTCGATCCCAGGACCCTGGGATCATGACCTGAGCTGAAGGCAGATGCTTAACTGACTGAGCCACCCAGGCGCCCTACAAGAGACTTGTTTTAGATATAAAACACATCCAGATGGAAAATGAAGGGATAGATAAATATTTATGATATAAATGGACATCTAAAGAAAACCAAAGTATCAACCCTTATATCAGACAAACTAGATTTTAAACCAAAGACTGTAACAAGAGATGAAGATGGGCACTATATCATAATAAAGGGGTCTACCCAAAAAGAAGACCTAACACTTGTAAATATTTATGTCCCCTACATGGGATCACCTAAATATACAAAAGAGTTAATAACAAGCTAAAGGATATATGATACTACTAGGGGACATTTACATCCCACTTATATCAATGGGCAGATCATCTGAGCAGAAAATCAAAAAGGAAACAACGGCTTTGTAATTTTTTAAATTTTATTTTATTATGTTATGTTAGTCACCATACAATACATCATTAGTTTTTGATGTGGTGATCCATGATTCACTGTTTTCGTATAACACCCACTGCTCCAGACAGTATGTGCCCTCCTTAATACCCATCACCAGGCTAACCCATCCCCCCACCCCCCTGCCCTCTAAAACCCTCAGTTTGTTTCTCAGAGTCCATAGTCTCTCATGGTTCATCTCTCCCTCCAATTGCCCCCCCTTCATTTTTCCCTTCCTTCTCCTAATGTCCTCCATGCTATTCCTTATGTTTCACAAATAAGTGAAACCATATGGTAATTGACTTTCTCTGCTTGACTTAGTTCACTTAGCATAATCTCCCAGTCCCATCCATGTTGATGCAAAAGTTGGGTATTCATCCTTTCTGATGGCTGACTAATATTCCATTGTATATCTGGACCACATCTTCTTTACCCATTCATCTGTTGAAGGGCATCTGGGCTCTTTCCACAGTTTGGCTATTGTGGACATTGCTGCTATGAACATTGGGGTGCATATGGCCCTTCTTTTCACTACATCTGTGTCTTTGGGGTAAAGACCCAGGAGTGCAATTGCTGGGACATAGGGTAGCACTATATTTAGTTTTTTGAGGCACCTCCACTCTGTTTTCCAAAGTGGCTGTACCAACTTGCATACCGACCAACAGTGTAAGAGGGTTCCCCTTTCTCCACAACCTCTCCAACATTTGTTGTTTCTTTCCCTGTCCATTTTTGCCATTCTAACTGGTGTAAGGTGGTATCTCAATGTGTTTTTGATTTAAATTTCCCTGATGGCTAATGATGATGAACATTTTTTCATGTGTCTGTTAGCCATTTGTATATCTTCTTTGGAGAAGTGTCTGTTCATATCTTCTGCTCATTTCTTGACTTGATTATTTGTTTTTGGGTGTTGAGTTTGAGAAGTTCTTTCTAGATCTTGGATACCAGCCCTTTATCTGTAGTGTCATTTGCAAATATCTTCTCCCATTCTGTGGGTTGCCTCTTTGTTTTGTTAACTGTTTCCTTTGCTGTGCAGAAGCTTTTTATCTTGATGAAGTCCCAAAAGTTCATTTTTGCTTTTGTTTCACTAGCTTTTGGAGTTGTATCTTGAAAGAAGTTGCTGTGGCCGATGTCAAAGAGGTTACTGCCTATGTTCTCCTCTAGGATTTTGATGGATTCCTGTCTCACATTGACGTCTTTCAACCATTTTGAGTTTATCTTTGTGTATGGTGTTAGAGAATGGTCGAGTTTCATTCTTCTGTATATAGCTGTCCAATTTTCCCAGCACCATTTATTGAAGAGACTGTCTTTTTTCCATTGCATATTTTTTCCTGCTTTGTTGAAGATTAGTTGACCATAGAGTTGAGGGTCCATATCTGGGTGCTCTATTCTGTTCCATTGGTCTATATGTCTGTTTTTGTGCCAGTACCATGCTGTCTTGGTGATCACTGCCTGTATTATAGCTTGAAATCGGGCACGTTCTGCCCCAGCTTTGTTTTTCTTTTTCAACATTTCCTTGGCAATTCGGGGTCTTTTCTGATTCCACACAAATTTTAGGATTGTTTGTGCCAGTATTTTGAAAAATGTCATTGGAATTTTGATCAGGATGGCATTGAAGGTATAGATTGCTCTGGGTAGCATAGACATTTTAACAATGTTTATTCTTCCGATCCATGAGCATTGGAATATTTTTCCATCTTTTTGTGTCTTCAATTTCTTTCATGAGTGTTCTGTAGTTCCTAGAATATAGAGCCTTTACCTCTTTGGTTAGCTTTATTGTGAGGTATCTTATGGGTTTTGGTGCTATTGTAAATGGAATCGTTTCTCTAATTTCTCTTTGTACAGTTGCATTGTTAGTGTATAAGAAAGCAACTGATTTCTGTGCATTGATTTTGTATCCTGCCACATTACTGAATTGCTGCATGAGTTAGAGTAATTTAGGGGTGGAGTCTTTTCCACCCTTTTTATCATGTCATCTGTGAAGAGAGAGAGTTTGACTTCTTTGCCAATTTGAATATTTTTATTTCTTTTTGTTGTCTGATTGCTGTTGCTAGGACTTCTAGTACTATGTTGAAGAAGAGTGGCAAGAGTGGACATCCTTGATGTGTTCCTGATCTTAAGGGAAAGGCCCTCAGCTTTTCCCCAGTGAGAATGATATTCGCTGTGGGTTTTTTATAGATGGATTTTATGAACTTGAGGAATATTCCCTCTAACCCTATACTCTGAAGAGTTTTGATCAGGAAAGGATGTTGTATTTTGTCAAATGCTTTTTCTGCATCAATTGAGAGGACCATAAAATTCTTCTCTCTCCTCTTATTAATGTGTTCTATCACATTGATTGATTTGTGAATATTGAACCACGCTTGCATCCCAGGGACAAATCCCACTTGGTCGTGATGGATGATCCTTTTAATGTATTGTTGGATCCTATTAGCTAGGATTTTGTTGAGGATTTTGGGATCCATATTCATCAGGGATATCAGTCTGAAATTCTCCTTTTTGATGGGGTCTTTGCCTGGTTTGGGGATTAAGGTAATGCTGGCCTCATAGAATGAATCTGGAACTTTTCCTTCTGTTTCCAGTTTTTGAAACAGCTTTAGGAGAATAGGTATTTATTCTTTGAATGTTTGGTAGAATTTCCCAGGGAATCTACCAGACCCTGGACTCTTGTTTTTTGGGAGGTTTTTGATCACTGCTTCAACCTCCTTACTGATTATTGGCCTATTCAGGTTGTCAATTTCTTTCTGTTTCCATCTTGGCAGCTGATAGGTTTCCAGGAAAGCCTCCATCTCATCCAGACTGCTCAGTTTATTTGCATATAGTTGTTCATAATAATTTCTAAAAATTGTTTGTATTTCTTTGGTGTTAGTTGTGCACTCTCCCCTTTCTTTTTTTTTTAAAGATTTTATTTATTTGACAGAGAGAGAGATAGTG
Organism: Phoca vitulina; assembly: GCF_004348235.1. Lineage (NCBI taxonomy): Eukaryota > Metazoa > Chordata > Mammalia > Carnivora > Phocidae > Phoca > Phoca vitulina. The sequence goes on along the minus strand of NW_022589787.1, from coordinate 516,503 downwards.
AGAGCAGGAACACAAGCAGGGGGAGTGGGAGAGGGAGAAGCAGGCCTCCCGCCGAGCAGGGAGCCCGATGCGGGACTCGATCCTGGGACCCCGGGATCACGACCTGAGCCGAAGGCAGATGCTCAACGACTAAGCCACCCAGGCGCCCCACACTCTCCCCTTTCATTCATAATTTTATTAATTTGGATCCTTTCTCTATTCTTTTTTTATTATTATGTTATGTTAATCACCATGCATTACATCATTAGTTTTTGATGTAGTGTTCCATGATTGTTTGCATATAACACCCAGTGCTCCATTCAGAACATGCCCTCTTTAATACCCATCGCCAGGCTAACCCACCCCCCTCCCCTCTAGAACCCTCAGTTTGTTTTTCAGAGTCCATTGTCTCTCATGCTTTGTCTCCTCTTCCGATTTTCCCCCTTTCATTCTTCCCCTCCTGCTATCTTCTTCTTTTTTTTTTTTTTTTAACATATTTTGTATTATTTGTTTCAGAGGTACAGGTCTGTAATTCAACAGTATTGCACAATTCACAGTGCTCACCATAGCACATAACCTCCCCAAAGTCTATCACCCAGCCACCCCATCCCTCCCACCCCACCCCCCACTCCAGCAACCCTCAGTTTGTTTCCTGAGATTAAGAATTCCTCATATCAGTGAGGTCATATGATACATGTCTTTCTCTGTTTGACTTATTTCGCTCAGCCTAACACCCTCCAGTTCCATCCACGTCTTTGCAAATGTCAAGATTTCATTCCTTTTGATGGCTGCATAATATTCCATTGTATATATATATACCACATCTTCTTTATCCATTCATCTGTTGATGGACATCTTGGCTCTTTCCACAGTTTGGCTATTGTGGACATTGCTGTTATAAACATCGGGGTGCACGTACCCCTTCAGATCCCTACATTTGTATCTTTGGGGTAAATACCCAGTAGTGAAATTGCTGGATTGTATGGTAGCTCTATTTTCAACTTTTTGAGGAATCTCCATACTGTTTTCCAGAGTGGCTGTACCAGCTTGAATTCCCACCAACATTGTAGGAGGGTTCCCCTTTCTCCATATCCCCACCAACATCTGTTGTTTCCTGACTTGTTCATTTTAGCCATTCTGACTAGTGTGAGGTGATATCTCATTGAGGTTTTGATTTGGATTTCCCTGATGCCGAGCGATGTTGAGCACTTTTTCATGTGTCTGTTGGCCATTTGGATGTCTTCTTTGGAAAATGTCTGTTCATGTCTTCTGCCCTTTTCTTGATTGGATCATTTGTTCTTTGGGTGTTGAGTTTAATAAGTTCTTTCTAGATTTTGGATACTAGCCCTTTATCTGATATGTCATTTGCAAATACCTTCTCCCATTCTGTCAGTTGTCTTTTGGTTTTGTTGACTGTTTCCTTTGCTGTGCAAAAGCTTTTTATCTTGATGAAGTCCCAATAGTTCATTTTTGCCCTTGTTTCCCTTGCCTTTGGCGATGTTTCTAGGAAGAAGTTGCTGTGGCTGAGGTCGAAGAGGTTGCTGCCTGTGTTCTCCTTTAGGATTTGGATGGTCTCCTGTCTCACATTGAGGTCTCTCAACCATTTGGAGTCTATTTTTGTGTGTGGTGTAAGGAAATGGTTCAGTTTGATTCTTCTGCATGTGGCTGTCCAATTTTCCCAACACCATTTGTTGAAGAGACTGTCTTTTTTCCATTACATAATTTTTCCTGCTTTGTTGAAGATTAGTTGACCATAGAGTTGAGGGTCCTTTTCTGGGCTCTTTATTCTGTTCCATTGATCTATGAATCTGTTTTTGTGCCAGTACCATACTGCCTTGATGATGACAGCTTTGTAATAGAGCTTGAAGCCTGGAATTGTGATGCCACCAGCTTTGCTTTTCTTTTTCAACATTCTTCTGGCTATCCAGGGTCTTTTCTGGTTCCATACAAATTTTGTCAGGGCACCTGGGTGGCTTATTCATTACGTGTCTGCCTTTGGCTCAGATCATGATCCCGTTGTCCTGGGATCCAGCCCCACATTGGGCTCCCTGCTCCATGGGAAGTCTGCTTCTCCCTCTCCCACTCCCCTTGCTTGTGTTCCCTGTCTTGCTGTTTCTCTCTCTGTCAAATAAATAAAATCTTAAAAAAAAATGAATGGGTCAACCAGGAAATTAAAAATAAAAATAAAATACAAAGGGAAAAACAAAAACGAAAACACAACGGTCCAAAACCTTTGGGATGCAGCAAAAGCAGTCATAAGATAGTAGTATAGAGCAATACAGGCCTACATGATGAAACAAAAAAAATCTCAGGGAGCCTGGGTTGCTCAGTCTGCTAATCATATGACTTCATCTAAGGTCATGGTCTCAGGGTCCTGGGATTGGGCCCTGTGTTGGGCTCTACACTCAGCAGGGAGTCTGCTTCTCCCTCTCCCTCTGCCCCTCAGCCTGCTTGAGCTATCTCCCTCTCTCTGTCTCTCCCTAATAAATAGTTTTTTTTTTAAAGAAAGAAACAAGAAAATTGTCGAATAAACAACCTAACCTTACACCTACAGGAGCTAAACAAAAAATAACAATCAAAGCCTAAAGGCAGTAGAAGGAAGGGAATAATAAAGATTAGACAATAAATAAATGATAGAGAAAGTAAAAAAGAAAAAAAAAGAATAGATGAATGAATCCAAGAGCTGGTTCTTCAATAATAACAATTAATAATAATAGACATGTTTATTATTATTATATTGATAAACTCCTAGCCTGACTTATAAAAAGAACAGAGAAAGATCCCAAATAAATAAAGTTGCAATTGAGAGAGGAGAAATAACAACCAACAACCAAGAAATATAATTATAAGAGAATATTATGAAAAACTATTTGGCAAAAATAGGACAAACTGGAAGAAATGGATAAATTCCTAGAAACATATAAACTACCAAAACTGAAGCAGGAAGAAATAGAAAACAAACAGACTGAAAACCAGCAATGAGATTGCATCAGTAATAAAAATCTCCCAACAAACAAAGACGCTGGGTCAAACAGCTTTACAGGTGAATTCTAGCAAACATTTAAAAAAGTGTTAGTATCTATTTTTCTAAAAATAAATTCCAAAAAATAGAAATAGAAGGAAAACTTCCAAATTCATTCCATGAGGCCAGAATAACCCTGATAGCAAACCAGACAATGACTCCACTAAAATAGAGAACTATAGGCCAATATCCCACATGAACATGGATGCAAACATTCTCAATGAAATACTAGCAAAGTGAATCCAACAGTACATTAAAAAAATATATTCTCCATGATGAAATGTGTTTTATTCCTGGGCTGCAAGGGTAGTTCAATATTTGCAAATCAATCAGTGTGATACAGTACATTAATAAAATAAAGGACAGGAACCATATGATCACTTTGATAGATACAGAAACGAATTTGACAAAGTACAATATCTATTCACAATAAAACACTTAACAAAATAGAATTAATGGGGACATACATCAACATCATGAAGACCATATACAAAACAAACAAACAAAGAAACATAGTTAATATCTTCAATGGGGAAAAAACAGAGAGCTTTTCCTCTCTGGTCAGGAACACGGGAAGGATATCCACTGTCACCACTGTTATTTAACATAGTACTGGATGTCCTAGCCTCAGCAATCAGACAACAAAAAGAAATAAAAAGCATCCAAACTGGCAAGGAAGAAGTCAGATTTTCACTACTTACAGATAACATGATACTACACATGGAGAACACAAAAGACTCCACACACACACAAAAATATTGCTAGAACTGATACACAAATTCAGTAAAGTCACAGGATAAAAATCAAAGTACAGAAATGTGTTACCTTTCTATACACAAATAATGAAGCAGTAGAAAGAGAAATCAAGGAATCAAACCCATTTACAACTGCACCAAAACCCATAAGATACCAAAGAATAAAACTAAAGAGGCAAAAGATCTGTACTCTAAAAACTATAAAATGCAGATGTAAGAAATTGAAGATGTCACAGAGAAATGGAAAAACACTCCATGCTCATGGATTAGAAGAACAAATATTGTTAAAATGTCTATACTATCCAAAGCAATCTGCAGATTTAATACCCTATCAAATACCACCAGCATTTTTTTTTTTCACAGAGCTAAAAAAAAAAAAAAAAAATCCTAAAATTTGTATGGAACTGGAGGAGGAGATAAGATGGTGGAAGAGGAGGGGACCCTAATTTTTCTGGTCCCTGGAATTCAGCTAGATAGTTATCAAATCATTCTGAATACCTGCAAAATAAACCAGAAATCTGAGAAAAGAATTGCTGCATTCTACAAATAGAAAATCGACCACTTTTTGCAAGCTAGGAGGTGGGGAAACATGAATGCAGGGCAATAAAGCAGAAGATAAACCTCAGGGGGAGCGAGACCATTTAAGGCTTCTACTGGAAAGTATTAGCAGCAGCAGAGCACAAAATCAGAACTTTTAGAAGTCTACTCCAGTTGGCAAAATCTCTGCCTGAAAGATGCTCAGGTGGTGAAGTGGGGCAAAATCACAGGTGGGACAGCATGGTCTAAAGATCCCTGGGGTCACAAAAAGATTGGGGGTGCCTGAGTGCAGCAGAAATCCCAAGCATTGAAGCAGGGAAGCTGGATGTAAACAGTGAGCCTAGGCACAGACTTTCTGCTGGGTGTTGCCATAAACCACGAACCACTGCATGCGCGGGCAACCACTCTCTGAGCAGGGGCCCCACAAAAGGCAGAAGTGTAGCAAAACCTCTTTTCTCCCCTGGGAGGAACAATGGGGGACCATACCACAGGTGTCCATAAAGTTTGAAGTCTTGAAATGAGGTCCTGTGCCTGAGATAAAAATGCTCAGTCACAGGCTGGGTGAACACAGAGTTTGTAGGGAAACCAGGGAGACAAGAGTGAAAGACTGCTTTTCTGTGAGGGCTTACTGAAGAGTGGGGGGCACAAACTTTCAGCTCTGTGGTTAGAGATCTGGACATCTCCATTTTCATCCTCCCATTGGTGCTGGAATCCTTCAGGAAGCAAAATCACACCACATAGTGCAATCCAGAGCCACTTACACTGTGCACAGCCCCCCAGCAAGGGGGCTGTAATTCCCCCTGGACAAAGACACATGCAGTCAGTGAAACAGCCCTCTTCCCCAGAAGACAAGCAGGAACATCAAGCTAACACCAAGTTTACCAGTGATTCATAGAGAACTGCAAAACGTCAGCTCTTGGGGAAAACAGTACATAGCATTCGTGTATTTTTCTTTTTAATATTATTCCTTAGTCATTCAGTTTTAGTTCTTTTTTTTTCCTTTTCAACTACTTTCTTATTTTATCAATTCATTCTTAAAATTTTTGATTTTATATTTATGTTATATATATTTTTTCATTTTTGTTTTCCTTTTATAGTATTCAATTTTATTTTGGTATATATATAAGTTTTACTTTCTTTCCTATTTTGGGATCTAATTTCTTCTAACAAATAGACCACAATACATCCAGGATCTAGTTTATTGTTGTGTTCTGTTTTACTTCTTGTTTGATTCTCTCTCTCTCTTTCTCTTTTTGTTTCTGTTTTCTCCTAATTTGTTTTGTGTGTGTTCTTCTGGTATTGTTGTTATTTCTGTATTTTCTCTCTCTTTCATCTATTCTTTTCTGAACATAATGTTGAAACTGAGAAACTCACCCCCTAAAAAAATGAACCGGAGACAGTATTCACTGTCAAATATTTAATCAATATGGGTATAAGATATCAGAACTAGAATTCAAAACAACAATTATAAAGATACTAAATGGGCTTGCAAAAACCGTAGAAGATAATCCCTTACTAGAGAAACAAAAGAACTAAAATCAATCAGGCTGAAATAAAAAAGGCTATTAATGAGATGCAGTAAAAAAAATATGGAGGCTTTAACTCTTAGGATAAATGATGCAGAAGAGAGAGAGTTAGTGATACAGAAGCCAAAATGAGGAGGATAAGGAAGATGAGAAAAAGAGAGATAAAAAACTACTGGATCACAAAGGGAGGATTCAAGAGATCAATGATACCATCAAGTGAAACAATATTGGAAAAACAGGGGTCCCAGAGGAGGGGGGGAGAGAGAGAGAGAGAGACAGACAGACAGACAGAGAGAAGGTTTTTTGAACAAATTATAGCTGAGAGCTTCCCTAATCTGGGGAAGGAAACAAGCACCCAAGACCAGGAGGCAAAAAGAACCTCCCTCAGAATTAATAAAAATAGGTCTACACCTTGACATAAAATAGCAAAGTTTGCAAATGTCAGAGATAAAGATAAAATCCCGAAAGCACCTTGGGCCAAGAGGTCCTTAACCCACAAGGGTAGACATAGACTGCTGGCAGCAGACCTGTCCATAGAGACATGGCAGGCAAGAAAAGACAGGCATGATATTTTCAGTGTGCTAATGGGGAAAAATGTGGCCAAGAATACATTATCCAGAAAGGCTGTCATTCAGAATAGAAGAGATAAAGAGTTTCCAGGACAAACAGAAACTAAAAGAATTTGTGATCAGTAAGCCAATCCTGCAAGAAATATTAAAGGGGATCCTTTAAGTGAAGAGAGAGTCCAAAAGTAACAAAGACCAGAAAGGAACAGAGAAAATCTACAGAAACAGTGACTTTACAGGTAATACAATGGCACCAAATTAATAACTTTAAATAATTACACTGAGTGTAAATAGATTAAATGTTCCAATCAAATGACAAAAAGGTATAAGTTTGGATTAAAAAAAATAAGACCCATCTATATGCTACCTACAAAAGACCAATTTTAGACACAAAAACATCACCAGATTGAAAGTGAGGGGGTGGAGAACTACTTATCATGTTAATGGACATCAAAAGGAAGCTGAGGTAGCCATCCTTAAAACAGACAAACTAGATTTTAAGCCTAAGTCTGTAATAAGAGATGAAGAAGGACACTATATCATAATAAAGGGGTCTATCCAACAAGATGCAAGAACTGTAAATATTCATGCCCCTAACGTAGGAGCAGCCAATTATATAAACCAATTAATAAAATTAAATAAACACATGGATAATAATACAATAATAGTAGGGAACTTTAACAACTCAATCACAGCAATAGACAGATCACCTAAACAGAAGATGAAAAGGCTTTGAATGATACTGTGGACCATATGAACTTCACAGATATATTCAGAGCATTTAATTAAAAATGACAGAACACATTCTTCTTGAGTGCATATGGAACATTCTCCAGAATAGATCACATACTGGGTCACAAATCAGGTCTCAAACACTACCAAAAGATTGGGATTGAGGGGGGAAAGATGGCGGAGGAGTAGGGGACCCTATTTCAACTGGTCCCCGGAATTGAGCTGGATATCTACCAGACCACTCTGAGCACCCACGAAACTAGCCTGAGATGTAAGAAGATCTGGGTCTCTATAAACAGAATATCGCAGGCAGTTGGTTTTGAGGTACGAAGCGGAGAGCCATGATTCTGCGGGCAGATATCGGAGGATAAACGGAGGCGGGAGGGTGCCTGGACATGGGGATCCTACACCGCCGGTGAGTGACAGCCTCACGCGCTGCGGACAAGGCACAGACTCGCAGACTGGTGGCATCGGGAAAGAACTTTAAGGCAGCCCCTGGGGTGGAAAACCAGACCAGTGGGGTCGTGCACAGGTGAACCGCAGGCCCCCCGGATAGAAACCGGAGCGACGGTCGCGCGCACGTGATGTGCAGCCTCTGAGACGGAAACCCGGTGCGCCGGGGTCGCGCCGGTGAACTGCAACCCCCGGGGGTGGAAACCCCAAGCGGCGGAGTCGCACGCACGCGAATTGGGAGTGGCTAGCGGTTTTAGAAGCACAAAGGGCAGAGACGTGCCCCAATGTGGAGGCAGGCCTGGAAGCGCTGCGGAGGGGCGCACAACCCAGGCCGCTGCAGTTTATAGCAGCACAGACAGAATCGGAGACAGTGTGGCCTGGAGAGCTCACTGAAGAACAGACTGAGGTCTCTCTGCTCTAAGGCAGAGAGTTGGAAACGGTCTCTTCTGCTCTGACTCGTGAAAGAGAGGTGGAAAGCCACCACGGAAAGGCGCCAGAGAACAAAAGCTCCAAAGACTGATTCCCACTGAGCCTATCCCCTGCCACAGGGGCGCAGGGCAACTCCGCCCAAACAGGGTTGCCTGAGTAACAGCCTGGCAGGCGCCTCCTGCAGCAGAAAGGCTGGGAAAACAAGAAGCCAGCAACCCTAAGGTCCCAAGAAAACAGGTGCATCTTGCTTGGGTTCTGGTCAATAATTTGGACTCTATACAATCCCTCAAACACCCATCAACAGAATGACTAGGAGGAGGAGCCCCCAAAACAGAAAAGACTCAGAGATTATGACTTATGCTGCAGATTTACAAATGGATGCAGATATAACCAAGATGTCAGAGATGGAATTCAGGCGAGCAATTGTGAAGACAACGGCTAGAATGGAGAAATCAATTAATGGCAATATAGAGTCTCTAAGGGCAGAAATAAAAAGTGAATTGGCAGAACTTAAAAATGCTATCAATGAGATCCAATCCAATCTAGATAATCTAGCAGCTAGGGTAACTGAGACACAAGAGAGAATAAGCAATCTGGAAGACAGTATAATAGATAAAAAGGGAAAAGAGGAGGCCAGGGAAAAACAACTCAGAATCCATGAAAATAGAATCAGAGAAATAAGTGACACCATGAGGCGTTCCAATGTCAGAATAATTGGAATCCTGGAGGGAGTGGAGGGGGGGGGGCTAGAAGATGTATTTGAGCAAATCGTAGCTGAGAACTTCCCTAATCTGGGGAATGAAACAAACATTCGAGTCCTAGAGGCAGAGAGGACCCCTCCTAAGATCAAGGAAAACAGGGCAACACCCCGGCATGTAATAGTAAAACTTGCAAATCTTAGAACCAGGAAACCATCTTAAGGGCAGTTAGGGGGAAGAGATTCCTTACGTACAGAGGGAGGAACATCAGAATAACGTCAGACCTATCCACAGAGACCTGGCAAGCCAGAAAGGCCTGGCAAGACATATTCAGGGTACCAAACGAGAAGAACATGCAGCCAAGAATACTTTATCTGGCAAGGCTTTCATTTAGAATGGATGGAGAGATGCAAAGCTTCCAAGACTGGCAGAAACTGAAAGAGTATGTGACCACTAAGCCGGCCCTGCAAGAAATATTAAGGGCGGTTCTATAAAAGGAGAAAGACCCCAAGAGTGATATACAACAGAAATTTACAGGGACAATATATAAAAACAACATCTTCACAGGCAACATGATGACAATTAATTCATATCTTTTAATAATCACTCTCAACGTGAATGGCCTAAACGATCCCATAAAATGGTACAGGGTTGCAGATTGGATAAAAAGACAGGACCCATCCGTATGCTGTCTACAAGAGACTCATTTTGAACCTAAAGATACATCCAGACTGAAAGTGAAGGGATGGAGATCCATCTTCCATGCCAGCGGACCTCAAAAGAAAGCTGGGGTAGCAATTCTTATATCAGACAAATTAGATTTTAATCTAAAGTCTGTAATAAGAGACACAGAAGGACACTCTATCATTCTTAAAGGGTCTATCCAACAAGAAGATCTAACAACTGTAAATATTTATGCCCCCAACATGGGAGCAGCCATCTACATAAGCCAACTGTTAACCAAAATAGTCATATTGATAACAATACGTTAATTGTAGGAGACCTCAATACTCCACTCTCAGCAATGGAGATCATCTAAGCAGAAAATCAACAAGGAAACAAGAGCTTGAATGATACATTGGACCAGATGGACCTCATAGACATTTACAGAACATTCCACCCTAAAACAACAGAATACTCATTCTTCTCGAGCGCACATGGAACTTTCTCCAGAACAGACCATATACTGGGTCACAAATCAGGTCTCAACCGATACCAAAAGATTGAGATTATTCCCTGCATATTCTCAGACCACAATGCTCTAAAACTGGAACTCAATCACAAGAAAAAATTTGGCAGAAATTCAAACACTTGGAAGCTAAAGACCACTCTGCTCAAGAATGTTTGGGTCAACCAAGAAATCAAAGAAGAACTTAAACAATTCATGGAAATCAATGAGAACGAAAACACATCGGTCCAAAACCTATGGGATACTGCAAAGGCGGTCCTAAGGGGGAAATACATAGCCATCCAAGCCTCACTCAAAAAAAAAATAGAAAAATCCCGAATTCACCAACTAACTCTACACCTTAAAGAACTAGAGAAAAAGCAACAAACAACGCCTAAGCCACGCATTAGAAGAGAAATAATTAAAATTAGAGCAGAAATCAATGAAACCAGAAACACAGTAGATCAGATCAATGAAACTAGAAGTTGGTTCTTTGAAAGAATTAATAAGATTGACAAACCACTGGCTCTACTTATCCAAAAGAAAAGAGAAAGGACCCAAATTAATAAAATTATGAATGAAAGGGGAGAGATCACGACTAACACCAAGGAAATAGAAACAATTATTAGAAATTATTACCAACAACTATATGCCAATAAACTGAGCAATCTGGATGAAATGGAGGCCTTCCTGGAAACCTATAAGCTGCCAAGAGGGAAACAGGAAGAAATTGACAACCTGAATAGGCCAATAACCAGTAATGAGATTGAAGCAGTGATCAAAAACCTCCCAAAAAACAAGAGTCCAGGGCCTGATGGATTCCCTGGGGAATTCTACCAAACATTCAAAGAAGAAATAATACCTATTCTACTGAAGCTGTTTCAAAAATTGAAACAGAAGGAAAACTCCCAAACTCATTCTATGAGGCCAGCATTACCTTAATCCCCAAACCAGGCAAAGACCCCATCAAAAAGGAGAATTTCAGACTGATATCCCTAATGAATACGGATTTCAAAATCCTAGCTAATAGGATCCAACAATACATTAAAAGGATCCTCCACCACGACCAAGTGGGATTTATCCCCAGGATGCAAGGGTGGTTCAACATTCGCAAATCAATCAATGTGATAGAACACATTAATAAGAGGAGGGAGAAGTACCATATGGTCCTCTCAATTGATGCAGAAAAAGCATTTGACAAAATACAATATCCTTTCCTGATTAAAACTCTCCAGAGTATAAGGATAGAGGGAACATTGCTCAAGTTCATAAAATCCATCTATGAAAAACCCACAGCGAATATCATCCTCAATGGGGAATACCTGAGAGCCTTTCCCTTAAGATCAGGAACACGTTAAATATGCCCACTCTCGCCACTATTGTTCAAAATAGTACTAGAAGTCCTAGCAACAGCAATCAGACAACAAAAAGAAACAAAAGGTATTCAAATTGGCAAAGAAGAAGTCAAATTCTCTCTTTTTGCAGACGATTTGATACTTTATGTGGAAAACCCAAAAGACTCCACCCCCAAATTACTAGAACTCATCCAGCAATTCAGTAATGTGGCAGGATACAAAATCAATGCACAGAAATCAGTTGCTTTCTTATACACTAACAGCGCAACTGTAGAAAGAGAAATTAGGGAAGCGATTCCATTTACAATAGCACCAAAAACCATAAGATACCTCGGAATAAACCTAACCAAAGAGGTAAAAGATCTATACTCTAGGAACTACAAAATACTCATGAAAGAAATTGAAGAAGACACAAAAAGATGGAAAAATATTCCATGCTCATGGGTCAGAAGAATAAACATTGTTAAAATGTCTATGCTACCAGAGCAATCTATACCTTCAATGGCATCCTGATCAAAATTCCAATGACATTTTCCAAAGTGCTGGAACAAACAATCCTAAAATTTGTATGGAATCAGAAAAGACCCGGAATCGCCAAGGAAATGTTGAAAAAGAAAAACAAAGCTGGGGGCATCACGTTGCCTGATTTCAAGCTATATTACAAAGCTGTGATCACCAAGACAGCATGGTACTGGCACAAAAACAGACATATAGACCAGTGGAACAGAATAGAGAATCGAGGTATGGACCCTCAACTCTACGATCAAATAATCTTTGACAAAGCAGGAAAAAGCATGCAATGGAAAAAAGACAGTCTGTTCAATAAATGGTGCTGGGAAAATTGGACAGCCACATGCAGAAGAATGAAACTCGACCATTCTCTAACACCATTCTCAAAGATAAACTCAAAGTGGATGAAAGACCTCAATGTGAGACAGGAATCCATCAAAATCCTAGAGGAGAACATAGGCAGTAACCTCTTTGACATCGCCCACAGCAACTTCTTTCAAGATACATCTCCAAAAGCTAGTGAAACAAAAGCAAAAATGAACTTTTGGGACTTGATCAAGATAAAAAGCTTCTGCACAGCAAAGGAAACAGTCAACCAAACAAAGAGGCAACCCACAGAATGGGAGAAGATATTTGCAAATGACACTACAGATAAAGGGCTGGTATCCAAAATCTATAAAGAACTTCTCAAACTCAACACCCAAAAAACAAATAATCCAGTCAGAAAGTGGGCAGAAGATATGAAAAGACACTTCTCTGAAGAAGACCTACAAATAGCTAACAGACACAGGAAAAATTGTTCATCATCATTAGCCATCAGAGAAATTCAAATCAAAACCACATTGAGATACCACCTTACAGCAGTTAGAATGGCAGAAATGGACAAGGCATGAAACAGCACATGTTGGAGAGGTTGTGGAGAAAGGGGAACCCTCTTACACTGTTGGTGGGAATGCAAGTTGGTACAGCCACTTTGGAAAACAGTGTGGAGGTTCCTCAAAAATTTAAAAATAGAGCTACCCTATGACCCAGCAATTGCACTCCTGGGTATTTACCCCAAAGACACAGATGTAGTGAAAAGAAGGGCCATATGCACCCCAATGTTCATAGCAGCAATGTCCGCAATAGCCAAACTGTGGAAAGAGCTGAGATGCTCTTCAACAGATGAATGGATAAAGAAGATGTGGTCCATATATAGAATGGAATATTACTCAGCCATCAGAAAGGATGAATACCCAACTTTTACATCCACATGGTTGGGACTGGAGGAGATTTGCTAAGTGAACTAAGTCAAGCAGAGAAAGTCAATTATCATATGGTTTCACTTATTTGTGGAACAGAAGGAATAGCATGGGGGACATTAGGAGAAGGAAGGGAAAAATGAAGGGGGGGAATCGGAGGGAGAGATGAACCATGAGAGACTATGGACACTGAGATACAAACAGGGTTTTAGAGGGGAGGAGGTGGGGAGATGGGTTAGCTAGGTGATGGTTATTAAGGAGGGCACATACTGCCTGGAGCAGTGGGTATTATACGAAAAGAATGGATCGTGGATCAGCACGTCAAAAACTAATGATGTATTTATGGTTACAAACATAACATAATAAAATTTAAAAAACAAAAACAAAAACAAAAACCAAAAATACAAACAGTGGGGAGGAGCAAGATGGCAGAGGTGTAGGAGATCTACATTTCATGTGGTCCCAGGAATTCAGCTGGATAGGTATCAAAACATTCTGAACACCTACAAACTCAACAGGAGATAGAAGAAAAGAATAGCAGCAACTCTCTGAACAGAAAAGTGATGACTTTCTGGAAGGTAGGACATGGGGAGAAGTGAATCAGAGGCGATATTTGGGAAATTAGACCACAGGGGGAGGGAGCCTGCTACCCGGAATGATAGAGCAGTGGAGCACAAAGTCAGAAATTTTAGAAGTTGGCTCCGCTGAGGGACGTCACTCTAGTGGCTAAGCAGTGGGTGGAACACTCGCTGGGGCAGTGTGGTCTCAGGACCCTCAGGGTCACAGAAAGATCTGGGGTGCCTGAGTGCCGCAGAGCTCCCAGGTATCAGAGCAGGGAGGCCAGCTGCAGAGACGCAGCTGAGGAGTAGGCTCTCAGCTCGGGGTTGCCATAAACCATGATCCATGGCACAGTCGGGCCATTGTTCCTCCAGCAGGGACCCAACACGTGGCAGATCCAGGGACACTCCCCTTCCTCCCATGGGAGGAGCGGCGTGGGAGCCCACCACAGGAATCTGCTGGGTTTGGAGACTCCACACGGGGTCGTGTGCCAGAGATAGAAATGCTTGGTTATAGGCTGGGTGAGCACAGAGTGCGGCCGGAGAGCGGGGAGATGGGAGTGATTGCTTTTCTCTGGGGGCTCACTGAGGAGTGGGGCCCCGAGTTCTCAGTTCCTCCAGGGTGGAGATTGGGAGGCCACCATTTTCACTCTTGTCCTCCAAAGGTGTACGGAAAGCTTGCAGGAAACAAAAGCTTCTGAGAGCAAACCCGAGCAGATTACTTAGTCTGGCCCCTGGCAAGGGCGGGGCAATCTGCCTCTGGCAAAGACATTTGGGAACCATGGCAACAGGCCCCTCCCCCAGAAGATCAGCAAGAACAGCCAGCCAAGACCAAGTTTACCGATCAATGAGAACGGCAGAACTCCAGCGCTAGGGGAATACAGCACATAGAATTCACGGCTGTTTCCCCATGATTCTTCAGTCTTTCAAAGTTAACTTTTTAAATTTTCTTTATTTTTTTCTTTTCTTTTTTTAAAATTTCCTTTTCCCATTTTCTCCCAACATCTTATCAATCCCTTTTTAAAAAATCTTTTTTATTTTTCATTTTTAGTCATATTCTATCCCTTCATTGTAGTTAACCTTATTTTTTGTATATATATATATATATGTACAAGTTGTTCTCTCTTTAAAATTTTGGAAAACAGTTTCTTCTAACAGACCAAATATACCCTAATTCTCTATTGTATGGCTCTGTTCTAGTCTCCTGCCTGATCACATTCCCCCCCCCCCTTTTTCTTTGGTTCTTCTTAAATTTCTCTTCTTTCTTTCCTCAACCAACTTATCTTACCAATTCCTTTTATAAAATCATTTATAATTTTCATCTTTACAGACATATTCCATCCCTTCACCATATTTACTCTTATTTTGCACATATATGTTTTTCTTTCTTAAAATTTTGGGAGGTATTTTCTTCTAAAAGACCAAAATACACAAAAAATCTAATTGTGACACTGATCTATTCACCAGCCTGATCATATGCTTTTTTTTTTTCTTTCTCTTTCTATTTCTCCCAATTTTGGGTCTCTTCTGATTTGTTTAGTGTATATTTTTCTGGGGTCATTGTTACCCTGTTAGCATTTTGTTCTCTCATTCATCTATACTCCTCTGGACAAAATGGCAAGACAGAAAAAATCACCTCAAAATAAGAAACCACACAATAGGCAGTACCCATTGCCAGGGAACTAATCAATATAGACATTAGTAAGATGTCAGAACTAGAGTTCAGGATGATTTATAAAGATACTAGCTGGGTTTGAAAAAACCATGGAACATACTAGAGAATCCCATTCTGCAGAAATAAAAGAACTAAAATCTAACAAAGTCGAAATAAAGAAGGCTATTAATGAGGTGCAATAAAAAATGTAGGCTCTAACTGCAAGGATAAACGAGGCAGAAGAGAGAATAGGTTATAGAGATGACCAAATGATAGAAAATAAAGAAGCTGAGAAAAAGAGAGATAAACAACTACCAGATCCTGAGGGCAGAATTCAAGAGATAAGCGATACTGTAAGATGAAACAATATTAGAATAATTGGGATCCCAGAAGAGAAAGAGAGGGAAAGAAGGTATACTGGAGCAAATTATAGCAGAGAACTTCCCTAATTTGGGGAAGGAAACAGGAATCAAAATAGAGGAGGCACAGAAAATCCTCCTCAAAATCAATAAAAATAAGTCAACACCCCGGCATCTAATAGTAAAACTTAGGAGTCTCAGAGACAAAGAGAAAATCCTGAAAGCAGCTCGGGAGAAGAGATAATGTAACCTACAATGATAGAAACATTAGACTAGCAGCAGACCTATCCACAGAGACCTGGCAGGCCAGAAAGGACTGGCATGATATATTCAGAGCATTAAACGAGAAAAATATGCAGCCAAGGATACATATCCAGCTAGGCTGTCATTGAAAATAGAAGGAGAGGTAAAATACTTCCAGGACAAACAAAAACTAAAAGAATTTGCGAACAGCAAACCAGCCCTATACGAAATATTGAAAGGGGTCCTCTAAACAAAGAGAGAGCCTAAAAGCAACATAGACCAGAAAGGAACACAGACAATATACAGTAACAGTCACCTTCCAGACAATACAATGGCACTAATTCATATCTTTCCATAGTTAACCTGAATGTAAATGGGCTAAATGCCCCAATCAAAAGACCCAGGCTATAAGATTGGATAAAAAAACAAGACCCATTGATATGCTGCCTCCAAGAGACTCATTTTAGACCCAAAGATACCCCCAGATTGAAAGTAAGGGGGTGGAAAAGCATTTACCATGCTAATGGACATCAAAAGAAAGCTGGGGTGGCAACCCTTATATGAGACAAATCAGATTTTAAACCAAAGACTGTGATAAGAGTTGGGGAAGGACACTATATCCTTCTTAAAGGGTCTACCCAACAAGAAGATCTAACAATTGTAAATATCTATGCCTCTAACATGAGAGCAGCCAATTATATAAGCCAGTTAATAACAAAAATCAAAGAAACACATCGACAACACTACAATAATAGTAGGGGCTTTAACACCCCCCTCACTGAAATGGACAGATCATCTAAGCAAAAGATCAACAAGGAAATAAAGGCTTTAAGTGACACACTGGACCAGATGGACTTCACAAATATATTCAGAATACTCCATCCCAAAGCAACATAATACACATTCTTCTCTAGTGCCCATGGAACATTCTCCAGAATAGATCACATCCTAGGTCACAAATCAGGTCTCAACCAGTACCAAAAGATTGGGATCATTCACTGCATATTTTCAGACCACAGTGCTTTGAAAGTAGAACTCAATCCACAAGAGGAAAGTTGGAAAGAACTCAAATACATGGAGGCTAAAGAGCATCTCACTAAACAATGAATGGGTCAACCAGGAAATTAAAGAAGAATTTTAAAAAATCATAGAAACAATTGAAAATGAAAACAAAACTGTTCAAAATCTTGGGATAAAGCAAAGGTGGTCCTAAGAGGAAAGTTTATAGCAATACATGCCTTTCTCAAGAAAGAAGAAAGGTCTCAAATACACAACCTAACCCTACACCTAAAGGAGCTGGAGAAAGAACAGCAAATAAAGCCTAAACCCAGCAGGAGAAGAGAAATCATAAAGATCAGAGCAGAAATCATTGAAATAGAGACCAAAAGAACAGTATAACAGATCAACAAAACTATGAGCTGATTCTTTGAAAGAATTAATAAGATTGATAAGCCCCTGGCCAGATTTATAAAAAATTAAAGAGAAACAACTCAAATAAATAAAATCATGAATGAAAGAGGAGAGATCACAACCAACACGAAAGAAATATAAACAATTATAAGAACATATTATGAGCAACTATATGCCAGCAAATTAGATGATCTGGAAGAAATGGATGCATTCCTAGAGATGTATCAACTACCAAAACTGAACCAGGAACAAATAGAACACCTGAACAGACCCATAACCAAAAAGGAAATTGAAGCAGTGATCAAAAATCTCCCAACAAACAAAAGCCCAGGGCCAGATGGCTTCCCAGGGGAATTCTACCAAACATTTCAAGAAGAATTAATACCTATTCTTCTGAAACTGTTCCAAAAAATAGAAATGGAAGGAAAACTTCCAAACTCATTTTTCGAGGCCAGCATTACCTTGATCCCAAAAGCAGATGAAGAACCCACCAAAAAGGAGAATTATAGACCAATATCCCTGATGAATATGGATTAAAAAATTCTCACCAAAATACTAGCCAATAGGATCCAACAGTCCATTAAAAGGATTATTCACCACGACCAAGTGGGATTTATTCCTGGGCTGCAAGATGGGTTCAACATCTGCAAATCAATCAATGTGATAGAATACATTAATAAAAGAAAGAACAAGAACCATATGATCATCTCAATGATGCAGAAAAAGCATTTGACAAAGTACAGCATCCTTTCTTGTTTAAAACTCTTCTGATTGTAGGGATAGAGGATACATACCTCCATATCTTAAAAGCCATCTATGAAAAACCCACAGCGAATATCATCCTCAATAGGGAAAAACTGAGAACTTTTCTCCTAAGGTCAGGAACTTGACAGGGATGTCCACTATCACCACTGCTCTTCAACACAGTACTAGAAGTGCTAGCCACAGCCATCAGACTACAAAAAGAAAGAAAAGGCATCCGAATCGGCAAAGAAGTCAAACTCTCACTCTTTGCAGATGATATGATAATTTATGTGGAAAGCCCAAAAGACTCCACCCCAAAACTGCTAGAACTCATACAGGAATTCAGTAAAGTGGCAGGATATAAAATCAATGCACAGAAATCAGTGGCATTGGGCGCCTGGGTGGCTCAGTTAGTTAAGTGACTGCCTTCGGCTCAGGTCATGATCCTGGAGTCCCTGGATAGAGTCCCGCATCGGGCTCCCTGCTCGGCAGGGAGCCTGCTTCTCCCTCTGACCCTCCCCCCTCTCATGTGCTCTCTCTCTCTCTCTCATTCTCTCTGTCTCAAATAAATAAATAAAATCTTCAAAAAAAAAAAAAGAAATCAGTGGTATTCTTGTACACCAACAACAAGACAGAAGAAAGAGAAATTAAGGAGTCGATCCCATTGACAATTGCACCCAAAACCATAAGATACCTAGGAATAAATCTACCCAAAGAGGCAAAGGATCTGTACTCAGAAAACTATAAAATACTCATGAAGGAAATTGAGGAAGACACAAAGAAATGGAAAAACATTCCATGCTCATGGATTGGAAGAACAGATACTGTGAAAATGTCAATGCTACCTAGAGCAATCTACACATTCAATGCAATCCCCATCAAAATACCGTCAACGTTTTCAAAGAAATGGAACAAATAATCCTTAAATTTGTATGGAAATAGAAAAGACCCTGAATAGTCAGAGGAATGTTGAAAAAGAAAAGCAAAGCTGGGGGCATCACAATTCCACACTTTAAGCTCTATCACAAAGCTGTAAGCATCAGGACAGTATGGTACTGGCACAAAAACAGACACATAGATCAATGAAACAGAATAGAAAGCCCAGAAATGGCCCCCTCAACTCTATGGTCAACTAATCTTCGACAAAGCAGGAAAGAATGTCCAGTGGAAAAAAGACAGTCTCTTCAACAAATGGTGTCGGGAATACAGGACAGCCACATTCAGAAGAATGAAAATTGGACCATTTCCTTACACCACACACAAAAATAGACTCAAAATGAATGAAAGACCTAAATGTGAGACAGGAATCTATCAAAATCTTAGAGGAGAACACAGGCAGCAACCTCTTCGACCTCAGCCGCAGCAACTTCTTCCTAGAAACATCACCAAAGGCAAGGGAAGCAAGGGCAAAAATGAACTATTGGGACTTCATCAAGATAAAAACTTTTTGCAAAGCAAGGAAACAGTCAAAAAAACTAAAAGACAACTGACAGAATGGGAGAAGATATTTGCAAATGACATATCAGATAAAGGGCTCGTATCCAAAATCTATAAAGAACTTATCAAACTCAACACCGAAAGAACAATGAATCCAATCAAGAAATGGGCAGAAGACATGAACAGACATTTTTGCAAAGAAGACATCCAAATGGCCAACAGACACATGAAAACGTGCTCAACATTGCTCGGCATCAGGGAAATACAAATCAAAACCTCAACAAGATACCACCTCACACCAGTCAGAATGGCTAAAATTAAAAAGTCAGGAAACGACAGATGTTGGGGAGGATGCAGAGAAAGGGGAACCCTCGTACACTGTTGGTGGGAATGCAAGCTGGTGCAGCCACTCTGGAAAACAGTATGGAGGTTCCTCAAAAATTTGAAAATAGAGCTACCCTATGACCCAGCAATTGTACTTGTGTATTTACCCCAAAGATACAAATGTAGTGATCCAAAGGCGTACGTGCCCCCAATGCTTATAGCAGCAATGTCTACTGTAACCAAACTATGGAAAGTACCATATGTCCATCAACAGATGAATGCTTAAAGAAGATGTGATTGTGAAGATAGATAGATAGATGATAGATAGATAGATAGATAGATAGATAGATAGATAGATAGATAGATATAGATAGATAGATAGATAGATAGATAGATAGATAGATAGATAGATATAATGGAATATTGTGCAGCCATAAAAAAATAAAAATCTTGCCATTTGCAATGATGTGGATGGAACTGGAGGGTATTATGCTAACTGAAATAAGTCAAGCAGAGAAAGGCAACTATCATATGACCTCACTGATATGAGGAATTCTTAATTTCAGGAAACAAACTGTGGTTTGATGGAGTGGTGGGGGGTGGGAGGGATGGGGTGGTTGGGTGATGGACATTGGGAAGGGTATGTGGCTATGGTGACTGCTTTGAATTGTGTAAGACTGATGAATCACAGACCTGTACCTCTGAAACAAATAATATATTATATGTTAATAATAAAAAAAAAAAGAAGATAGTAAGAAGCGAAAAATGAAGGGGGAGAAATTGGAGGGGGAGACGGACCATGAGAGACTATTGACTCTGAGAAACAAACTGAGGGTTTTAGAAGGGAGAGAGGTGGGGGGATGGTTTAGCCTCGTAATGGGTATTAAGGAGGGCACGTATTGAATGGGGCACTGGGTGTTATTCTCAAGCAATGAACCATGGAACACTACATCAAAAACTGATGTAATGTATGATGACTAACATATCATAATAAATAAAATTAAAAAGAAAAACAAAAACAAAAACAAAATTTAACCATAACTCTGCTAAGTCATTTGCATAAGAGTCTTGATCATCCACACCTCATACCTCATATTATTTTTACCATCCACCAGGTACAGTCTGATCAGCCACTTCTGACTTTAGGAAGAATCCAGCTGAGACACTATAGACAGATATCTCTCTATGCCTATTTCTTCTAGTAATTTTCAACCCAGTGACCCCACTAGGCTCCTCATCTATAAGTTCCCACTTGCCTGTGCCATATTCAGAATTGAGCTCTGTTTTATCCTGAAGTCTTTTTTCCCCTATTGCCATACTACTGAATAAATATGTTTTTAGTGATTTACCTACTCCAGCTTTGGGTTTTCTCTGACCTAAGAATCATTATTCCAAGCAACAATTAAATCTCTTCCTTACCTGTTGATTAGATGCAGAAGGAGCACAATGTGGCCAGGTGACTGTCTTAACTTGCAGCTCAGGGAATCACTGTTTTATCTCCTGATGGAAGCACTGCTTCCTCTGAAATTAGACCTCTGGGTATGCAGAATATAAAGAAGCATGACCAGGAAATAAAATGTTCCTAGTGGGCACAAGTGGAACTACTGAGTGGTACCCATTCCATTTCCACTCCTTGATTCTTAAATCCATTAACCCTGGCTATCAGAGAAAGAATACTATATATTGGAGACTGATTCAGAGTGTATGTAGCATCCTGGAGAACCTTGCCACAGCACTAAAACATATTGCCTAACTGGCACCGTGAGTCTTTAAGAGGCCCTTCCACTATTTTATCAACCAGCTGTTTCATGATGGTAGGAAAGATAGTGAATGTATGTAATGAGTGTAAGCCCACTGCCACACCTCTTTGGATGTGAAGTGAGTTCCGTAATCTGCAGCAATGCCACAGATGGTAGTTTTGGTGGTGGTACAGCATGCAGGAAGGGAACTCTGTATCCAAGTTCACTTCCTATTTCAGTATGTACAACACACAGCCATTTCAATGATAGAATAGGTCCAATATAATTAAGCTACCACCAAGTAGCTGGTTGAACTCTGTGGAATGATGTCACATGAGCGAATCAGTGTTCCTCTCATTTGCTGGCAGATTGAACACTCAGACTTTATGACTGCAAGTCAGCATCATTTAGCCCATGCATAACCTCCATCCCTACCACCATGGATACTGTTTACAAGTCTGCTGGTAATGGTAGGGTTAGCTGAGGAAAGAGGGTGACTGATCCTCATTCATTTGTCATCCTACCAAGTTTTTTATTGAAAAACTCTGATGAGGAGGAGGTTGGGAATATGGTGGAGTAGGAGGACCCTGAGTTCATCCCATCCCATGTTTACTAGGTATCATCCATATCCAAGTCAATAAACCAGGGAGGAATTTAAACCTTGGTAGAAAAAATTCCACAAAAAATTCTGCTTCATCTTAAATGTTAGGAAGGTCAGAAAGGCAGAAGGAGGCTGCTGGCAGTGGGGGAAGGAGCTGTGCATGCAGAGAGGGCAGAGAAACTAGCCCTTAAACCAGGGAACTCACATGGGGAATATTAATCTCTATACTATTTGCCTTTGAAATCCAGAGGGTGAATTGTGTAACTTTGTATAACAAGTGGGACTTGGAGTCTAGAGCTTTAAAAGTCAGCTGACTAAACACTGGGCAAGCAGGGAGGGTGAATGATACCTGGGTTGCCACCCTTAAAGAGACAGCAGCCTGTGCATAGAGGCAACATAAAAATAGCAATTTAATCAGCCCCAGGGGCAAACAGGAGACAGATCTGTTCATTTTCAACACACATTCAGAGTGTGTTGTAGGACTTCTCTAAAAATGAGGTAGCTACCCGGTGTTGCCTCTCATACCCTCCCCCTCCCCAGCAAAACAGGGCCATCTGTGGGAGGTGGTACTGAACAGACATTTGGTAACTAAACTGCCAGCAGCGCACAATGCCCATGAGTTCTCCTGAGGACTCACCCACTCCAAGCCTGATAGTCTCAGCTCTGGACTCAGGGCAAATTTTATTGAAGCCACACATGCACCCACACAGCTGCCTAGTGCAAAGCTGATGCCCTGCATCACATACTACATATATGAGCCTGCAGCACTTGGGTGTTGCACAGTGCCAAGCCATGGCCCCACTGCACCCAGCTGCAGGAAAACAAGTATCTCTATGCTGTGCCTACCTATCATGCAGTGTCCAGTCACCAGGCCTAGACTCATGCCACCGGACAGCCCAGCACACAGCCCCCATCTGGCACAGCACACCAGGGCATCCAGCACAGGACTAGTGTCCCAGTGCAAATTATTCTAATACCACCACCCTGTTCCCTACATTCGCAGTTGGCACACCCCCTCAGAGATAGTGTGCATGGGTTCCACTAATACCACAGAGAGCAAGCACAGTCCACAACACCAGAGAGGCAATGCAGATGACTTCACTGAAAAGAACAGTGACTCAGACACAACAGCAAGGTGTAAGCAACACAGGTAGGATAATTTCCTGAAGTACCAGGTTTTGGTGCACAGGGAAACTGCACTGCAGGGCACTACAGGACCTCTTCTACATAAAGTCACTATGTTCAAGAGAAGAAGATATAGCTGACTTTCTTAACACAGAGGAACAGATACAGAGAGGCAGACAAAATGAGGAGACAGATAAATTTATCACAAATGAAAGAACAGAACAAGGCCATTGCTGGGGATCTAAATGAAAGATGTAAGTCACATACCTGATAGAGAATTTAAAACAATAAACATAAAGATACTCACTGAACTTGAGAAAAGAGTGGAAGATGTCAGTGAGTCCCTTAACACAGAGATAAGGAATAACACATCAGAGATAAAGGGCTCAATAAACAAAATGAGAAACATGCTTGATGGGATGATCAGTAGAAAGGAAGAGTCACTAGAATGAATGAGTGAGATAGAAAACAGAGTAATGGAGAATAATGGAGCTGAACAAAAGAGAGAAGGAAGGATTATAGAACATGAAAATAGTCTTAGGAAAATCAGGGATTCCTTCAAACATAAAAACATTCAAGGGAGAGAAAAGATGGCGGAGGAGTAGGGGACCCTATTCCAACTGGTCCCCGGAATTGAGCTGGATATCTACCAGACCACTCTGAGCACCCACAAAATCAGCCTGAGATGTAAGAAAATAGATCCAGATCTCTACAAACAGAATATCGCAGGTGGTTGGTTTCAAGGTACGAAGTGGGGAGCCCTGATTCCGCAGGCAGATATCAGAGGATAAACAGCAGCAGGAGGGAGCCTGGCTGTGGGGATCCTACACCGTGAGTGAGCAACAGCCTTGCGCACTGAGGACGGGGCACAGACTCGCAGACAGGTAGCAGCACGGAAAGGACTTTAGGGCAGACCCTGGGACAATAACCTAGAGGGGTGGGGTCATGTGTGCAAACTGGGAGCGGCTGGTGGTTTTAGAAGCACAAAGGGTAGAAACGTGCCCTGACCTGGAGGCAGGACTGGGAGTACTGCCGAGGGGCGCACAACCCAGGATCCTGCAGTTTATAGCAGCACAGACAGAAACAGAAAGACTGTGGCTGGAGAGCTCATTGAAGAACAGACTGTGACCTCTCTGCTCTGAGGCAGAGGGTTGGAAATGGTCTCTTCTGCTCTGACTCTCAGAAGAGGCACGGAAAGCCGCCAGGGAAAGCTGCCAGAGAACAAAAGCCCCAAAAAACTTGTTCCCACTGAGCCCATCCTCCACCACAGGGGGGCAGGGCAACTCTACCCAAACAAGGTTGCCCGAGTAACAGTGCGGCAGGACCCTCCCCCAGAAGACAGGCTGGGAAAACAAGAGGCCAGCAACCCTAAGGTCCCTAGAAAACAGGTGCATCTTGCTTGGGTTCTGGTCAATAATTTGGACTCTATACATTCCCTCCATCACCCCTCAACAGAATGACTAGGAAAAGGAACCCCTAAAATAGGTAAGACTCAGAGACTGACTTATGCCGCAGATTTACAAATGGATACAGACATAACCAAGATGTTGGAGATGGAATTCAGGCTAGCAATTGTGAAGATGACAGCTAGAACAGAGAAATCAATTAATGGCAACATAGAGTCTCTAAGGGCAGAAATGAAAGCTGAATTGGCAGAAATTAAAAATGCTATCAATGAGATCCAATCCAATCTAGATAATCTAACAACTAGGGTAAGCGAGGCAGAAGAACGAATTAGTGATTTAGAAGACCAATTAATAGACAAGAAAGGAAAAGAGGAGGTCAGGGACAAACAACTCAGAATCCATGAAAATAGAATCAGAGAAAAAAGTGACACCCTGAAGCATTCAATGTCAGAATTATTGGAATCCTGGAGGGAGTGGAGAGAGAGAGAGGACTAGAAGACATATTTGAGCAAATCATAGCTGAGAACTTCCCTAATATGGGGAATGAAACAAACATTTGTGTCCTAGAGACAGAGATGACACCTCCCAAGATCAAGGAAAACAGGCCAACACCCCGGCATGTAATAGTAAAACTCGCAAATCTTAGAACCAAGGAAACCATCTTAAGGGCAGTTAGGGGGAAGAGATTCCTTACGTACAGAGGGAGGAACATCAGAATAACGTCAGACCTATCCACAGAGACCTGGCAAGACAGAAAGGCCTGGCAAGACATATTCAGGGTACCAAACGAGAAGAACATGCAGCCAAGAATACTTTATCTGGCAAGGCTTTCATTTAGAATGGATGGAGAGATGCAGAGCTTCCACGACCCGCAGAAACTGAAAGAGTATGTGACCACTAAGCCGGCCCTGCAAGAAATATTAAGGGGGATTCTATAAAAGGAGAAAGACCCCAAGAGTGGTATACAACAGAAATTTACAGGGACAATCTATAAAAACAATGTCTTCACAGGCAACATGATGATAATTAATTCATATCTTTCAATAATCACTCTCAATGTGAATGACCTAAATGCTCCCATAAAATGGCACAGGGTTGCAGATTGGATAAAAG